>NC_092082.1:47169528-47469528 GCF_043229965.1 Drosophila suzukii
AGTATATATATTCTTGATCAGCATGACTAGACGAGTTGATCTAGCCATGTCCGTCTGTCCGTCCGTTCCTACGCAAACTAGTCTCTCAGTTTTAAAGCTATCGGGCTGAAACTCTCCCAAAAGTCTTATATCTTTTGCAGGTAGTATATAAGTCGGAACCAGCCGGATCGGACAACTATATCTTATAGCTCCCATAGGAATAATCGGACAAAAAAATTAAAAAAAATTATATCTTTGGTGTTATTTAGCATATAACCTCCTAAGCTTGGATATAACATTTTTTAATTAGTTTTGAGTTTTGACTTAAATTTTATCGAAATCGGAGGACTATATCATATAGCTGCCATAGGAACGATCGGAAAATTGGTGGAAAAATAATATGAAACAAATTATAGCTTCTGTGTTTTTCAACATATAACCTCCAACGCTTGGAAATAACATTTTTTAATTAGTTCTGAATTTCGAATTTAATTTTATCAAAATCGGACGACTATATCATATAGCTGCCATAGGAACGATCGGAAAATTGGTAGGAAAATAATATGAAACAAATTATAGCTTCGGTGTTTTTTAACATATAACCTCCTACGCTTAGAAATAACATTTTTTAATTAGTTCTGAATTTCGAATTTAATTTTATCAAAATCGGACGACTATATCATTTAGCTGCCATAGGAACGATCGGAAAATTGGTAGGAAAATAATATGAAACAAATTATAGCTTCGGTGTTTTTTGACATATTATCTTATACTATTGGGAATATCATTTTTTGTGTTTTTAAATTTAATAATTATAGCTGCAAGGGTATATAAGCTTCGGCTTGCCGAAGCTAACTTTCTTTCTTGTTTTTACTACCTTTAAAGTTATATATATTAATGCAGATAACAACATAATCATTCCACAAGCACATAAACGTATGCCATATCGAAATCCGAGTTCATTTGACCAAGCTATGGGCTTTTAAAGATAGAAAGAAGGGCCATTTCTGTAAGCCTTCGCAAAATTAAAATCAATCAGTAAACCTTCGCAAAATGAAAATCAATGACATAAAAACGGTCATATTTTTTACTACCTTTAAAATTTTATATATTAGTGCAGATAACAACATAATCATACCACAAGCCCACAAAGGTGTGCCATATCGAAATCCGAGTTCATTTGACCAAGTTATGGGCTTTTAAAGATGGAAAGAAGGCCCATTTCAGTAAACCTTCGAAAATTAAAATCAATGACATAAAAACGGTCATATTTTAAACTACCTTTAAAGTTAAATGTTTAGGTGCGGATAAGAGTATAATCATTCCACAAGCACATAAACGTATGCCATATCGAAATCCGAGTCCTTTTGACCAAGTTATGGGCTTTTAAAGATGGAAAGAAGGCCCATTTCAGTATACCTTTGCAAAATTAAATCACAAGCCGTTAAAGGTATGCCTTATCGAAATCCGAGTTCATTTGACCAAGTTATGGGCTTTTAAAAATGGAAAGAAGGCCCATTTCAGTAAACCTTCGCAAAATTAAAATCAATGACATAAAAACGGTCATACTTTTTACTACCTTTAAAGTTATATATATTAATGCAGATTACAACATTATCATTCCACAAGCCCACATAGGTGTGCCATATCGAAATCCGAGTTCATTTGACCAAGTTATGGGCTTTTAAAAATGGAAAGAAGGCCCATTTCAGTAAACCTTCGCAAAATTAAAATCAATGACATAAAAACGGTCATATTTTTTACTACCTTTAAAGTTATATATATTAATGCAGATTACAACATTATCATTCCACAAGCCCACATAGGTGTGCCATATCGAAATCCGAGATCATTTGACCAAGTTATGGGCTTTTTAAAATGGAAAGAAGGCCCATTTCAGTAAACCTTCGCAAAATTAAAATCAATGACATAAAAACGGTCATTTTTGTACCCTTGCAGAGGGTATATTGATTTCAGTCAGAAGTTTGCAACGCAGTGAAGGAGACGTTTCCGACCCCATAAAGTATATATATTCTTGATCAGCATGACTAGACGAGTTGATCTAGCCATGTCCGTCTGTCCGTCCGTTCCTACGCAAACTAGTCTCTCAGTTTTAAAGCTATCGGGCTGAAACTCTCCCAAAAGTCTTATATCTTTTGCAGGTAGTATATAAGTCGGAACCAGCCGGATCGGACAACTATATCTTATAGCTCCCATAGGAATAATCGGACAAAAAAATTAAAAAAAATTATATCTTTGGTGTTTTTTAGCATATAACCTCCTAAGCTTGGATATAACATTTTTTAATTAGTTTTTAGTTTTGACTTAAATTTTATCGAAATCGGAGGACTATATCATATAGCTGTCATAGGAACGATCGGAAAATTGGTGGAAAAATAATATGAAACAAATTATAGCTTCTGTGTTTTTCAACATATAACCTCCAACGCTTGGAAATAACATTTTTTAATTAGTTCTGAATTTCGAATTTAATTTTATCAAAATCGGACGACTATATCATATAGCTGCCATAGGAACGATCGGAAAATTGGTAGGAAAATAATATGAAACAAATTATAGCTTCGGTGTTTTTTAACATATAACCTCCTACGCTTGGAAATAACATTTTTTAATTAGTTCTGAATTTCGAATTTAATTTTATCAAAATCGGACGACTATATCATTTAGCTGCCATAGGAACGATCGGAAAATTTTTAGGAAAATAATATGAAACAAATTATAGCTTCGGTGTTTTTTGACATATTATCTTATACTATTGGGAATATCATTTTTTGTGTTTTTAAATTTAATAATTATAGCTGCAAGGGTATATAAGCTTCGGCTTGCCGAAGCTAACTTTCTTTCTTGTTTTTACTACCTTTAAAGTTATATATATTAATGCAGATAACAACATAATCATTCCACAAGCACATAAACGTATGCCATATCGAAATCCGAGTTCATTTGACCAAGCTATGGGCTTTTAAAGATAGAAAGAAGGCCCATTTCTGTAAGCCTTCGCAAAATTAAAATCAATCAGTAAACCTTCGCAAAATGAAAATCAATGACATAAAAACGGTCATATTTTTTACTACCTTTAAAATTTTATATATTAGTGCAGATAACAACATAATCATACCACAAGCCCACAAAGGTGTGCCATATCGAAATCCGAGTTCATTTGACCAAGTTATGGGCTTTTAAAGATGGAAAGAAGGCCCATTTCAGTAAACCTTCGAAAATTAAAATCAATGACATAAAAACGGTCATATTTTAAACTACCTTTAAAGTTAAATGTTTAGGTGCGGATAAGAGTATAATCATTCCACAAGCACATAAACGTATGCCATATCGAAATCCGAGTCCTTTTGACCAAGTTATGGGCTTTTAAAGATGGAAAGAAGGCCCATTTCAGTATACCTTTGAAAAATTAAATCACAAGCCGTTAAAGGTATGCCTTATCGAAATCCGAGTTCATTTGACCAAGTTATGGGCTTTTAAAAATGGAAAGAAGGCCCATTTCAGTAAACCTTCGCAAAATTAAAATCAATGACATTAAAACGGTCATATTTTTTACTACCTTTAAAGTTATATATATTAATGCAGATTACAACTTTATAATTCCACAAGCCCTCAAAGGTGTGCCATATCGAAATCCGAGTTCATTTGACCAAGTTATGGGCTTTTAAAGATATTTTTTACTAGGTTTAAAGTTATACATTTTAATGCAGATAACAACATAATCATACCACAAGCCCATAAAGGTATGCCATATCGATATCCGAGTTAATTTGAGCAAGTTATGGGCTTTTAAAGATGGAAAGAAGGCCCATTTCAGTAAACTTTCGCAAAATTAAAATCAATGACATAAAAAAGGTCATATTTTTTACTACCTTTAAAGTTATATATTTTAATGCAGATAACAACATGATCATTCCACAAACCTATAAAGGTATGCCATATCGAAATCCGAGTTCATTTGACCAAGTTATGGGCTTTTAAAAATGGAAAGAAGGCCCATTTCAGTAAACCTTCGCAAAATTAAAATCAATGACATTAAAACGGTCATATTTTTTACTACCTTTAAAGTTATATATATTAATGCAGATTACAACTTTATAATTCCACAAGCCCACAAAGGTGTGCCATATCGAAATCCGTGTTCATTTGACCAAGTTATGGGCTTTTAAAGATATTTTTTACTAGGTTTAAAGTTATACATTTTAATGCAGATAACAACATAATCATTCCACAAGTCCATAAAGGTACGCCATTTCGAAATCCGAGTTGATTTGGCCAAGTTATGGGCTTTTAAAGATGGAAAGAAGCCCCATTTCAGTAAACTTTCGCAAAATTAAAAGCAATGACATAAACACGGTCATATATTTTACTACCTTTAAAGTTATATATTTTAATACAGGTTAGAACAAAATCATTCCAAAAAGGTATGCCATATCGAAATCCGAGTTCATTTGACCAAGTTATGGGCTTTTAAAGATGGAAAGAAGGCCCATTTCAGTAAACTTTCGCAAAATTAAAATCAATGACATAAAAACGGTCATATTTTATACTACCTTTAAAGTTATATTTATTAATGCAGATTACAACTTTATAATTCCACAAGCCCACAAAGGTGTACCATATCGAAATCCGAGTTCATTTGACCAAGTTATGGGCTTTTAAAGATGGAAAGAAGGCCCATTTCAGTATACCTTTGAAAAATTAAATCACAAGCCGTTAAAGGTATGCCTTATCGAAATCCGAGTTCATTTGACCAAGTTATGGGCTTTTAAAAATGGAAAGAAGGCCCATTTCAGTAAACCTTCGCAAAATTAAAATCAATGACATTAAAACGGTCATATTTTTTACTACCTTTAAAGTTATATATATTAATGCAGATTACAACTTTATAATTCCACAAGCCCTCAAAGGTGTGCCATATCGAAATCCGAGTTCATTTGACCAAGTTATGGGCTTTTAAAGATATTTTTTACTAGGTTTAAAGTTATACATTTTAATGCAGATAACAACATAATCATACCACAAGCCCATAAAGGTATGCCATATCGAGATCCGAGTTAATTTGAGCAAGTTATGGGCTTTTAAAGATGGAAAGAAGGCCCATTTCAGTAAACTTTCGCAAAATTAAAATCAATGACATAAAAAAGGTCATATTTTTTACTACCTTTAAAGTTATATATTTTAATGCAGATAACAACATGATCATTCCACAAATCTATAAAGGTATGCCATATCGAAATCCGAGTTCATTTGACCAAGTTATGGGCTTTTAAAAATGGAAAGAAGGCCCATTTCAGTAAACCTTCGCAAAATTAAAATCAATGACATTAAAACGGTCATATTTTTTACTACCTTTAAAGTTATATATATTAATGCAGATTACAACTTTATAATTCCACAAGCCCACAAAGGTGTGCCATATCGAAATCCGTGTTCATTTGACCAAGTTATGGGCTTTTAAAGATATTTTTTACTAGGTTTAAAGTTATACATTTTAATGCAGATAACAACATAATCATTCCACAAGTCCATAAAGGTACGCCATTTCGAAATCCGAGTTGATTTGGCCAAGTTATGGGCTTTTAAAGATGGAAAGAAGCCCCATTTCAGTAAACTTTCGCAAAATTAAAAGCAATGACATAAACACGGTCATATATTTTACTACCTTTAAAGTTATATATTTTAATACAGGTTAGAACAAAATCATTCCAAAAAGGTATGCCATATCGAAATCCGAGTTCATTTGACCAAGTTATGGGCTTTTAAAGATGGAAAGAAGGCCCATTTCAGTAAACTTTCGCAAAATTAAAATCAATGACATAAAAACGGTCATATTTTATACTACCTTTAAAGTTATATTTATTAATGCAGATTACAACTTTATAATTCCACAAGCCCACAAAGGTGTACCATATCGAAATCCGAGTTCATTTGACCAAGTTATGGGCTTTTAAAAATGGAAAGAAGGCCCATTTCAGTAAACCTTCGCAAAATTAAAATCAATGACATTAAAACGGTCATATTTTTTACTACCTTTAAAGTTATATATATTAATGCAGATTACAACTTTATAATTCCACAAGCCCACAAAGGTGTGCCATATCGAAATCCGTGTTCATTTGACCAAGTTATGGGCTTTTAAAGATATTTTTTACTAGGTTTAAAGTTATACATTTTAATGCAGATAACAACATAATCATTCCACAAGTCCATAAAGGTACGCCATTTCGAAATCCGAGTTGATTTGGCCAAGTTATGGGCTTTTAAAGATGGAAAGAAGCCCCATTTCAGTAAACTTTCGCAAAATTAAAAGCAATGACATAAACACGGTCATATATTTTACTACCTTTAAAGTTATATATTTTAATACAGGTTAGAACAAAATCATTCCAAAAAGGTATGCCATATCGAAATCCGAGTTCATTTGACCAAGTTATGGGCTTTTAAAGATGGAAAGAAGGCCCATTTCAGTAAACTTTCGCAAAATTAAAATCAATGACATAAAAACGGTCATATTTTATACTACCTTTAAAGTTATATTTATTAATGCAGATTACAACTTTATAATTCCACAAGCCCACAAAGGTGTACCATATCGAAATCCGAGTTCATTTGACCAAGTTATGGGCTTTTAAAGATGGAAAGAAGGCCCATTTCAGTAAACTTTCGCAAAATTAAAATCAATGACATAAAAACGGTCATATTTTTTACTACCTTTAAAGTTATATATATTAAGGCAGATAACAACATAATTATTCCACAAGCCTATAAAGGTATGCCATATCGAAATCCGAATTCATTTGACCAAGTTATGGGCTTTTAAAAATGGAAAGAAAGCCCATTTCAGTAAACCTTCGCAAAATTAAAATGAATGACATAAAAACGGTCATATTTTTTACTACCTTTAAAGTTATATGTATTAATGCAGATTACAACATTATCATTCCACAAGCCCACGTAGGTGTGCCATATCGAAATCCGAGTTCATTTGACCAAGTTATGGGCTTTTTAAAATGGAAAGAAGGCCCATTTCAGTAAACCTTCGCAAAATTAAAATCAATGACATAAAAACGGTCATTTTTGTACCCTTGCAGAGGGTATATTGATTTCAGTCAGAAGTTTGCAACGCAGTGATGGAGACGTTTCCGACCCCATAAAGTATATGTATTCTTGATCAGCATGACTAGACGAGTTGATCTAGCCATGTCCGTCTCTCCGTCCGTTCCTACGCAAACTGGTCTCTCAGTTTTAAAGCTATCGGGCTAGCACTCTCCCAAAAGTCTTATATCTTTTGCAGGTAGTATATAAGTCGGAACCAGCCGGATCGGACAACTATATCTTATAGCTCCCATAGGAATAATCGGACAAAAAAATTAAAAAAAATTATATCTTTGGTGTTTTTTAGCATATAACCTCCTAAGCTTGGATATAACATTTTTTAATTAGTTTTGAGTTTTGACTTAAATTTTATCGAAATCGGTCGACTATGTCATATAGCTGCCATAGGAACGATCGGAAAATTGGTGGAAAAATAATATGAAACAAATTATAGCTTCTGTGTTTTTCAACATATAACCTCCAACGCTTGGAAATAACATTTTTTAATTAGTTCTGAATTTCGAATTTAATTTTATCAAAATCGGACGACTATATCATATAGCTGCCATAGGAACGATCGGAAAATTTTTAGGAAAATAATATGAAACAAATTATATCTTTGGTGTTTTTTAGCATATAACCTCCTAAGCTTGGATATAACATTTTTTAATTAGTTTTGAGTTTTGACTTAAATTTTATCGAAATCGGACGACTATGTCATATAGCTGCCATAGGAACGATCGGAAAATTGGTGGAAAAATAATATGAAACAAATTATAGCTTCTGTGTATTTCAACATATAACCTCCAACGCTTGGAAATAACATTTTTTAATTAGTTCTGAATTTCAAATTTAATTTTATCAAAATCGGACGACTATATCATTTAGCTGCCATAGGAACGATCGGAAAATTGGTAGGAAAATTATATGAAACAAATTAAAGCTTCGGTGTTTTTTGACATATTATCTTATACTATTGGGAATATCATTTTTTGTGTTTTTAAATTTAATAATTATAGCTGCAAGGGTATATAAGCTTCGGCTTGCCGAAGCTAACTTTCTTTCTTGTTTTTACTACCTTTAAAGTTATATATATTAATGCAGATAACATCATTATCACTCCACAAGCCCAAAAAGGTATGCCATATCGAAATCCGAGTTCATTTGACCAAGCTATGGGCTTTTAAAGATGAAAAGAAGGCCCATTTCAGTAAACTTCCGAAAATTAAAAGCAATGACATAAAAACGGTAATATTTTTAACTACCTTTAAAGTTAAATGTTTAGGTGCGGATAACAGTATAATCATTCCACAAACACATAAACGTATGCCATATCGAAATCCGAGTTCATTTGACCAAGCTCTGGGCTTTTAAGGATAGAAAGAAGGCCCATTTCTGTAAGCCTTCGCAAAATTAAAATCAATCAGTAAACCTTCGCAAAATGAAAATCAATGACATAAAAACGGTCATATTTTTTACTACCTTTAAAGTTTTATATATTAGTGCAGATAACAACATAATCATACCACAAGCCCACAAAGGTGTGCCATATCGAAATCCGAGTTCATTTGACCAAGTTATGGGCTTTTAAAGATGGAAAGAAGGCCCATTTCAGTAAACCTTCGAAAATTAAAATCAATGACATAAAAACGGTCATATTTTAAACTACCTTTAAAGTTAAATGTTTAGGTGCGGATAACAGTATAATCATTCCACAAGCACATAAACGTATGATATATCGAAATCCGAGTCCTTTTAACCAAGTTATGGGCTTTTAAAGATGGAAAGAAGGCCCATTTCAGTATACCTTTGCAAAATTAAATCACAAGCCGTTAAAGGTATGCCTTATCGAAATCCGAGTTCATTTGACCAAGTTATGGGCTTTTAAAAATGGAAAGAAGGCCCATTTCAGTAAACCTTCGCAAAATTAAAATCAATGACATTAAAACGGTCATATTTTTTACTACCTTTAAAGTTATATATATAAATGCAGATTACAACTTTATAATTCCACAAGCCCACAAAGGTGTGCCATATCGAAATCCGAGTTCATTTGACCAAGTTATGGGCTTTTAAAGATGGAAAGAAGGCCCATTTCAGTAAACTTTCGCAAAATTATATTATTATATTATATTTTTTACTACCTTTAAAGTTATATATTTTAATGCAGATAACAACATGATCATTCCACAAGCCTATAAAGGTATGCCATATCGAAATCCGAGTTCATTTGACCAAGTTATGGGCTTTTAAAAATGGAAAGAAGGCCCATTTCAGTAAACCTTCGCAAAATTAAAATCAATGACATTAAAACGGTCATATTTTTTACTACCTTTAAAGTTATATATATTAATGCAGACAACAACATAATCATTTCACAAGTCCATAAAGGTACGCCATATCGAAATCCGAGTTGATTTGGCCAAGTTATGGGCTTTTAAAGATGGAAAGAAGGCCCATTTCAGTAAACTTTTGCAAAATTAAAATCAATGACATAAAAACGGTCATATTTTTTACTACCTTTAAAGTTAAATGCTTAGGTGCGGATAACAGTATAATCATTCCCCAAGCACATAAACGTATGCCATATCGAAATCCGAGTTCATTTGACCAAGCTATGGGCTTTTAAAGATAGAAAGAAGGCCCATTTCTGTAAGCCTTCGCAAAATTAAAATCAATCAGTAAACCTTCGCAAAATGAAAATCAATGACATAAAAACGGTCATATTTTTTACTACCTTTAAAGTTATATATATTAATGCAGATAACAACATTATCACTCCACAAGCCCAAAAAGGTATGCCATATCGAAATCCGAGTTCATTTGACCAAGCTATGGGCTTTTAAAGATGAAAAGAAGGCTGTCGGGTCACGCAGCCGCAGCAGCCAACTAACTTCTTAATTCCGATCTCTTATATTAGTGGCATCGCGAAAGGTAGCTCTCTTTATCTAGCTTTCTCGTCTTTTGTGTACTTGCATTTTTCGGCCCAGCTTTCGGCTGGCTGTCCCTTTGTAAATCAGTACGAATTCTGATCTCGACATAAAACGCATTCTCGTCTCGCCTGCTGTACTCTCTCTCGCTAATAAATTGTTAACAAGCCTAAAGCAACCTGAAATTCGTGTTTTAATTTAGCAACAACTAATAAAAAAGCTTATTAGTTCATCATTGGTGACCCCGACGTGATTTGTGCATAAATAATACTAAGTGCAAATCATATAAGTCTATTTATTGACTTTTTTTCATTCTTGCTTCTGCGGTGCATTGGCGTAGCAGCAATCATAAGGCCTTAAATGCAGTGAGCTCTATAAATAAATAGCAGTTGGTGATTGCGGAAATTTACATATAAGGCGCAAAATCAGCTATACATAGAAGCGTACATAGCCAAGTAACGGGCTGTTATTCCCTCGTTTGCTTTGCGCTCATCTTCCCGCTGGAGCCGAATTTCGGGCATTTCGTCTGCTGTTGTTGTTGTAGCCATGCCTACGGGAGCTTTTGGAGATGTTACCGCTGATGCAAACAGGGCAATATTTTTAAAGCGCAAGGCAACGGCTTTATTTAATAGAGTGGAGCGCTTAGTGGATTCCCTATCAAGTGCGGCGTTAACTTCATGCGACGAATCCGGTCTTCATGTGAGGTTAGAGTTGATTGATGAGCTTCAAGAGTCATTTAAAAAGGTGCTCGGTGAGCTCGAAGAATTGGATTTAGAGGAAATTGAAAGTGATTTAAGTGAGAAATTTGATGACATTCTCGTAACTCTGAAGTCATCGGTTCGATCCGAAATTTCAAAGCGCACCTCACAGCTTCTTTCGCATTCAACTTTTGCTGACGGCATCACTCCGGGAGTTTTCGGCCCCCAGCAGCGTCAGCCTCGACATAGGGCAGCATTGCTGCCCCCACTGGAGCTTCCAAAATTCGCTGGAGGTTATGCAAATTGGTCTGACTTTTATTCTATGTTTACCACGATCATAGATAGTCATCCGGACCTCACCAACGTGGAAAAGCTGCAGCATCTACGATCATGCCTGAGGGACGCAGCGTTGGAAACTATTCGCTCATTGGAAATTTCGGATGGCAACTACGCAATTGCTTTAGATTTGCTGAAAAATAGATTTGATAATCGACGTTTGGTTTTTCAGGCACACATTATTGAGATCCTGGGACTAAAGGCGGTGCAGAGTGGTTCCGGCTCGACACTTCGGGATCTGTCCGATAAATTCAATGCTCATATTCGTGCTCTCAAGGGACTGGGCACGACAGAACAAATCGCAGGATGCATCATCGTCCAAGTCCTGTTCCAAAGGTTGGATCCGGCAAGTCAGGCAAAGTGGGAAGAGCGTTTAGAGAACCCTGCCTTCGTCAATTTAATTCCCACGTGGGAGTCAATGGCATCATTTCTGGAGCAGCGATGCAGGACGTTGGAGACTATGGATTTCGCCATGGCAAACTATACGCCGGGCAATCAGGTGGGAAGTAACAGAATACCCAATGCGCGTAGATCAGCATTTGTTGCCTCGAACGCTAACCCCTGGATTTGTATATTCTGTAATGATACAGGGCATTCCATTTCTTATTGTCAGAATTTTAAAATCCTGTCGCCTGCGAATAGGTTTCAAGAAGCGAAGCGGCTCGGTCTTTGCATAAATTGTCTTAAGGTTGGTCATCAAGTTCGGCAATGCAACTCTAGTAGTTGTCGTTCATGCGGATCTAAGCACCACACCCTGCTTCACCTGGGAAACTCACCTTCTTTTCCTTCACAAGAAAGAGCACAGCTTCAAGAAGCACTTCCTTCTGCTTCACCCTCTGCACTGCCTTCCACTTCGACTGCTCTTATTGCACAGGAATTTAGTAATGATATTGTGCTCTTAGCAACGGCTAGCATTTTAGTAAAAAACCGTTCTGGGGTTTTCGTTCCCTGTCGAGCTCTACTCGATTCGGGCTCCCAACTGCATCTAATAACGTCCCGATTCGCAAATCAGCTTCAAGTAAAGAAAGTAAAATCCTCAGCATCTGTAACTGGAGTTGGAGATTCCAGTTTTGTGACGGACGGTCACTCGGTCAATATTACGATTCAGTCCCGAACTTCCGAATACTCGGCCAACATTACCGCGGTGATTGCTCCGAACATAACAGAGCGACAGCCTAGCTTCAACGTCGACATTGGCAGCTGGAACATACCCAAAAATATACAGTTAGCTGACACAAGGTTTTATGCTCCCCAGCGGGTGGATCTTTTAATCGGAGCCAGCCTCTTTTTCGAGATGTTGTGCGTTGGCCAAATCAAGCTCCCACCTAGATTACCCCTAATTCAAAAGACGCGTCTGGGTTGGGTTGTTTCTGGAGGCTATGGCCTTTCCAATGGCTCGGTTTTAATGTCGTCTCAAGATGAACTTCTCGCTAGTAGAGAGAATAGTTTCGATCGGTTAGATGATCTTCTTCGACGATTTTGGGAAGTGGAAAGCTGCGCCGAGCCAATTATACGCGCTACTAAGGAAGAATTGGACTGTGAAGCACATTTCGTAAGACACGTCAATCGTTTGCCAGCTGGTGATTATTCTGTTCGGCTGCCTGCCAAGTTTAATCTAGATCTTTTGGGAGAGTCCTACCAGCAAGCTTATCGAAGATTATTGTCCCTAGAGAGAAAGTTGAATCGTCAGCCATCTTTGAAGGCTCAATATGCAGCATTCATAAAAGAATATCTCGATCTAGGACATATGTCATCAGTTTCTGCCGCTGACATCGGGTTGTGCCGATATTTCTTGCCTCATCATTGCGTCATAAAGGAAGATAGCTCCACTACAAAGCTTCGCGTAGTTTTTGATGGATCGGCGGCCAGTTCCTCAGGCTATTCTCTCAACGATGTTCTTATGGCAGGCCCTGTTATTCAGCCTAAGCTGTTCCAGATTCTTCTACGGTTTCGTTCACACCCAGTAGCAATCACAGGAGACATTCGCAAAATGTACCGTTGTGTTAGGGTTCAGCCTGAGGACAGCCATTTGCAATGCACTTTGTGGAGGGACTCCCCCCAGGATCAATTGCGGGTGTTTAAGCTAGACACCGTTACTTATGGCACGAAGCCAGCATCATTTCTGGCTGTGCGAGCTATGCATCAGTTGGCAGCAGACGAGCAAACAGCGTTTCCGCTTGGGGCTGAGGTCATTCGTCGCGATTTTTATGTGGATGATTTGATATCTGGAGCCAAGTCCAAGGAAGAGGCAGTCATCATTATGGACCAGGCATCAAAACTTCTAGCCAAGGGAAAATTTAAGCTTAGAAAGTGGTGCTCCAATGTGTCGGCTATTCATCTGGAGTTGGACAAGGATCTCTCTACGGTATCGTTTCTACATGGCCTCAAACGATTTATATGCACTAGAAGAAGGCCGCGGCAGATTTGTGATCATCAGAGAGCTACATTGGACTTTTGCCTAGCTGAGGCTAATGATTGGTGTTTCATTCCTCCTAGGTCGCCACACTTTGGCGGTCTTTGGGAAGCGGCTGTGAAGATCGCTAAGCATCATTTCTACCGCGCTGTTGGCACTGCTGTTTTAGCCTTTGAAGTGTTGCGGACCCTGGTGTGTCACATTTCGGCGGTTGTTAATTCTCGACCATTAGTCTCGATTTCAGAAAACCCAGCTGATCTGGATGTATTAACCCCAGCACATTTTTTGAATGGTGGTCCGCCTTCTTCTTTCGTCGAGCCGGATGTGACCAGTCTTAACTTCAATCGCTTGGATGGATGGCAACGCGTGACTTGCAGCAGATCTTTTCGTCCCGATGGAAGGAAGAATACCTAACATTGCTACAACAGCGCTCCAAGTGGCGCACCCCAAAACCTGGCCTGGTTGTCGATGACTTAGTTCTGGTTAAGGACGAAAGCTTGCCTCCCATGAAGTGGCCCCTCGCCAGAGTGATCGAGCTTCTCTTCGGTGGAGATGGGGTTGCTCGAGTTGCCGTTCTGAAGACGGCATCAGGAGTGACTAAGCGAGCAGTAAACAAGCTGTGTCTGCTACCCCTTAAGGATAATGTTGAAGCCCAGGCTTCCAACGGGGGGAGTATGTCGGGTCACGCAG
Organism: Drosophila suzukii; assembly: GCF_043229965.1. Taxonomy (NCBI): domain Eukaryota; kingdom Metazoa; phylum Arthropoda; class Insecta; order Diptera; family Drosophilidae; genus Drosophila; species Drosophila suzukii. Next base: position 47,183,694 of record NC_092082.1, read on the forward strand.
CCGCAGCAGCCAACTAACTTCTTAATTCGATCTCTTATATTAATGGCATCGCGAAAGGTAGCTCTCTTTATCTAGCTCTCTCGTCTTTTGTGTACTTGCATTTTTCGGCCCAGCTTTCGGCTGGCTGTCCCTTTGTAAATCAGTACGAATTCTGATCTCGACATAAAACGCATTCTCGTCTCGCCTGCTGTACTCTCTCTCGCTAATAAATTGTTAACAAGCCTAAAGCAACCTGAAATTCGTATTTTAATTTAGCAACAACTATTAAAAAAGCTTATTAGTTCATCAAAGGCCCATTTCAGTAAACTTTCGAAAATTAAAATCAATGACATAAAAACGGTCATATTTTAAACTACCTTTAAAGTTAAATGTTTAGGTGCGGATAACAGTATAATCATTCCAAGCACATAAACGTATGCCATATCGAAATCCGAGTCCTTTTAACCAAGTTATGGGCTTTTAAAAATGGAAAGAAGGCCCATTTCAGTATACCTTTGCAAAATTAAATCACAAGCCGTTAAAGGTATGCCTTATCGAAATCCGAGTTCATTTGACCAAGTTATGGGCTTTTAAAAATGGAAAGAAGGCCCATTTCAGTAAACCTTCGCAAAATTAAAATCAATGACATTAAAACGGTCATATTTTTTACTACCTTTAAAGTTATATATATTAATGCAGATTACAACTTTATAATTCCACAAGCCCACAAAGGTGTGCCATATCGAAATCCGTGTTCATTTGACCAAGTTATGGGCTTTTAAAGATGGAAAGAAGGCCCATTTCAGTAAACTTTCGCAAAATTAAAATCAATGACATAAAAACGGTCATATTTTATACAACCTTTAAAGTTATATATATTAATGCAGATTACAACTTTATAATTCCACAAGCCCACAAAGGTGTGCCATATCGAAATCCGAGTTCATTTGACCAAGTTATGGGCTTTTAAAGATGGAAAGAAGGCCCATTTCAGTAAACTTTCGCAAAATTAAAATCAATGACATAAAAACGGTCATATTTTTTACTACCTTTAAAGTTATATATTTTAATACAGGTTAGAACAAAATCATTCCACAAGCCCATAAAGGTATGCCACATCGAAATCCGAGTTCATTTGACCAAGTTATGGGCTTTTAAAGATGTATAGTAAAGAAGGCCCATTTCAGTAAACCTTCGCAAAATTAAAATCATTGGCATAAAACGGTCATATTTTGTACTACCTTTAAAGTTATATATTTTAATGCAGATAACAACATAATCATTCCACAAGTCCATAAAGGTACGCCATATCGAAATCCGAGTTGATTTGGCCAAGTTATGGGCTTTTAAAGATGGAAAGAAGCCCCATTTCAGTAAACTTTCGCAAAATTAAAAGCAATGACATAAACACGGTCATATATTTTACTACCTTTAAAGTTATATATTTTAATACAGGTTAGAACAAAATCATTCCACAAGCCCAAAAAGGTATGCCATATCGAAATCCGAGTTCATTTGACCAAGTTATGGGCTTTTAAAGATGGAAAGAAGGCCCATTTCAGTAAACTTTCGCAAAATTAAAATCAATGACATAAAAACGGTCATATTTTATACTACCTTTAAAGTTATATATATTAATGCAGATTACAACTTTATAATTTCACAAGCCCACAAAGGTGTGCCATATCGTAATCCGAGTTCATTTGACCAAGTTATGGGCTTTTAAAGATGGAAAGAAGGCCCATTTCAGTAAACTTTCGCAAAATTAAAATCAATGACATAAAAACGGTCATATTTTTTACTACCTTTAAAGTTATATATATTAATGCAGATAATAACATAATTATTCCACAAGCCTATAAAGGTATGCCATATCGAAATCCGAGTTCATTTGACCAAGTTATGGGCTTTTAAAAATGGAAAGAAGGCCCATTTCAGTAAACCTTCGCAAAATTAAAATCAATGACATAAGAACGGTCATATTTTTTACTACCTTTAAAGTTATATATATTAATGCAGATAACAACATAATTATTCCACAAGCCTATAAAGGTATGCCATATCGAAATCCGAGTTCATTTGACCAAGTTATGGGCTTTTAAAAATGGAAAGAAGGCCCATTTCAGTAAATCTTCGCAAAATTAAAATCAATGACATAAAAACGGTCATATTTTTTACTACCTTTAAAGTTATATATATTAATGCAGATTACAACATTATCATTCCACAAGCCCACGAAGGTGTGCCATATCGAAATCCGAGTTCATTTGACCAAGTTATGGGCTTTTAAAAATGAAAAGAAAGCCCATTTCAGTAAACCTTCGCAAAATTAAAGTGAATGACATAAAAACGATCATATTTTTTACTACCTTTAAAGTTATATATATTAATGCAGATTACAACATTATCATTCCACAAGCCCACGTAGGTGTGCCATATCGAAATCCGAGTTCATTTGACCAAGTTATGGGCTTTTTAAAATGGAAAGAAGGCCCATTTCAGTAAAGCTTCGCAAAATTAAAACCAATGACATAAAAACGGTCATATTTTAAACTACCTTTAAAGTTAAATGTTTAGGTGCGGATAACAGTATAATCATTCCACAAGCACATAAACGTATGCCATATCGAAATCCGAGTTCATTTGACCAAGTTATGGGCTTTTAAAGATGGAAAGAAGGCCCATTTCAGTATACCTTTGCAAAATTAAATCATAAGCCGTTAAAGGTATGCCTTATCGAAATCCGAGTTCATTTGACCAAGTTATGGGCTTTTAAAAATGGAAAGAAGGCCCATTTCAGTAAACCTTCGCAAAATTAAAATCAATGACATTAAAACGGTCATATTTTTTACTACCTTTAAAGTTATATATATTAATGCAGATTACAACTTTATAATTCCACAAGCCCACAAAGGTGTGCCGTATCGAAATCCGAGTTCATTTGACCAAGTTATGGGCTTTTAAAGATGGAAAGAAGGCCAATTTCAGTAAACTTTCGCAAAATTAAAATCAATGACATAAAAACGGTCATATTTTTTACTACCTTTAGAGTTATATATTTTAATGCAGATAACAACATGATCATTCCACAAGCCTATAAAGGTATGCCATGTCGAAATCCGAGTTCATTTGACCAAGTTATGGGCTTTTAAAAATGGAAAGAAGGCCCATTTCAGTAAACCTTCGCAAAATTAAAATCAATGACGTTAAAATGGTCATATTTTTTACTACCTTTAAAGTTATATATATTAATGCAGATTACAACTTTGTAATTCCACAAGCCCACAAAGGTGTGCCATATCGAAATCCGAGTTGATTTGGCCAAGTTATGGGCTTTTAAAGATGGAAAGAAGCCCCATTTCAGTAAACTTTCGCAAAATTAAAAGCAATGACATAAACACGGTCATATATTTTACTACCTTTAAAGTTATATATTTTAATACAGGTTAGAACAAAATCATTCCACAAGCCCAAAAAGGTATGCCATATCGAAATCCGAGTTCATTTGACCAAGTTATGGGCTTTTAAAAATGGAAAGAAGGCCCATTTCAGTAAACCTTCGAAAATTAAAATCGATGACATAAAAACGGTTAAATTTTTGACTACCTTTAAAGTTATATGTTTAAGTACGGATAACAGTATAATCATTCCACAAGCACATAAAGGTATGCCCTATCGAAATCCGAGTCCTTTTGATCAAGTTATGGGCTTTTAAAGATGGAAAGCAGGCCCATTTCAGTAAACCTTCGAAAATTAAAATGAATGACATAAAAACGGTCATATATTTTTAATACCTTTAAAGTTATATATTTTAATGCAGATAACAACATATTCATTCCACAAGACCATAAAGGTATGATATAACGAAATCCGAGTTTATTTGACAAAGTTATGGGCTTTTAAAGATAGAAAGAAGGCCCATTTCTGTAAACCTTCGCAAAATTTAAATCAATCAGTAAACCTTTGCAAAATTAAAATCAATGACATAAAAACGGTCATATTTTTTACTACCTTTAAAGTTATATATATTAATGCAGATTACAACATTATCATTCCACAAGCCCACAGAGGTGTGCCATATCGAAATCCGAGTTCATTTGACCAAGTTATGGGATTTTAAAGATGGAAAGAAGGCCCATTTCAGTAAACCTTCGAAAATAAAAATCATTGACATATGAACGGTCATATTTTTAACTACCTTTAAACTTAAATGTTTAAGTGCGGATAACAGTATAATCATTCCACAAGCACATAAAGGTATGCCATATCGAAATCCGAGTCCTTTTAACAAATTTATGGGCTTTTAAAGATGGAAAGAAGGCCCATTTCAGTAAACCTTTGCAAAATAAAATCACAAGCCCATAAAGGTATGCCTTATCGAAATCCGAGTTCATTTGACCAAGTTATGGGCTTTTAAAGATGGAAAGAAGGCCCATTTCAGTAAACCTTCGAAAATAAAAATCATTGACATATGAACGGTCATATTTATACCCGTTACTCGTAGAGTAAAAGGGTATACTAGATTCGTCGGAAAGTATGTAACAGGCAGAAGGAAGCGTTTCCGACCCCATAAAGTATATATATTCTTGATCAGGATCACTAGCCGAGTCGATCTAGCCATGTCCGTCTGTCCGTCTGTCCGTCTGTCCGTCTGTCTGTCCGGATGAACGCTGAGATCTCGGAAACTATGAGAGCTAGGCTATTGAGATTTGGCGTACAGATTCCTGAGCTTCTTACGCAGCGCAAGTTTGTTTCAGTAGACTGCCACGCCCACTCTAACGCCCACAAACCGCCCAAAACTGTAACTCCAACAGTTTTGATGCTAGATAAAAAATTTTAACTGTGTTCACGCCAAAAGCGCGTTTAATTTCAGGAGACAGTGTCGAGCGGCAGTTTTATCCAGATTTCTATATCTCGCGCGCTCGCACTGCCGTCCGCTCTCCCTCTCCATCTCTCCCCTAAGTCTCCGCTCTGCTCTGGAGCGCTTAAGTTAAGTTAGGCTTAAGCAGTTCATGTTTCAAAGTGTACTAATAAACACCTACGCACGTCGCGTAAAAACCCAAAAGTACCCGCGTATTTTTATGCGTACCACTCGATCTTGGGGCTTCAATTATTTCAACGATCAAGCCGCACCGCCCCAACATTTTGGTCCAGTTCGAGCAGGATTTCAAAATCTTTGGACTTTCCTCTCCTGGAGTTTCCTTTGATTTTGTCCCAGCAGGCTTGAAACACTCCAGATAAGTTCCGCTTACTATAATTGCCGGTCATACAGCCAGTTTTTCGAACCCTATTTCGACTAACTTTCTGTATGATATATTGTCTAAATCCAAAAGAGATTAATCCGACGCAACGGCATTTATTGTAATATCTGTATTTCAATTCCGTTACTTGTGCCCGACAATATTCCAGTTTCCTTTGCCCACAGTTGCACACTTGAAACAATTCCAGTAAATATTTCAGTGCTACTATTCAACGAAAATATTTGTCAAATATATTTTCAATTCCAATCGTGTGTAAAATATAACTCAGCCGCAGTAAAAAATTCCCGGTCATAAAATTTTCCCTTAAGATTTGCACTCTTTATTTTTTACTGTGTTCCAGCTGCATGTGTATATTTACAAAAACAATCTAATACAGTCCACTCAAACTACTTTTCTCGACCTACAAATACGGCTAAACTATTTCTAAAATTAAAAACAAAGTGACAATATCCACAAATTTACTCCAGCAAATCGTTTGCAATTTAGTTGTGCAGGTGACAAACAAACGCACCGACATACAAACATAAGCGAAGTCTTTCCAATTCCCGCAACGTTATTCCGCTATTCGCACCCCACATATGTACATATGTACAGTGTACATACATACGTATATCGCCAGTGCACAGTGGGTCAAGAGCTCACAAAAAAGTGTTCCTTTCAAACAAACAATATTAAAGTCCTTAATTCCTTACATAAGTCCGACCATCCGATATATTAAATATTTATTGCCTATCCGACAGTGTGACCGTATATATTTACAATCTTAATTGGTTCCTAAATTCCAATTTGATTCCAATCCGTTTCCTTACATCAGAATTAAAATTCTAAATTATTTAACGTCATGGCAACATCAGTAAAATCCGCTTTAACCCGATTTATGGCCACAGCTGACTGTCTGATCCACTTTGAGGCCACTGTGAACGCTCCAGGTGCTCCTACACCAACGTTATCCGCCTATAAAATCCGTCGCGATCATCTCAATTCCTTGTGGCAAACGGTAAAGGCAGCATACGACATATGCTCCGACTGCATTATAGCCGCAGGCGAGAGCGCCGCAGACACAAAATCCATACTAAAGTCCAAGTATTACCAAACGTACTCCACTTACGAAATATTTGCCGCGCAGCTGATGGAACAAATCCAAAAGGGCTCCTCCCAAATACCTCAAGCTCCAGTAACTCCGTCCCAAAATTCGACGTCTTATGGCTGTCGGCTCCCTCCTATCGACACAGAGGTTTTCTCTGGCGATTATCTTCGCTGGCCGACTTTCCGGGACCTTTTCACGGCAATATACATAGACAATCCGAGTCTAACGCCCGTTGAAAAATTATTCCACTTAAATTCAAAAACAAGTGGCGAAGCTCATTCCATAGTTTCAAGATCCCCACTCACCAATGATGGCTTTCGCTCAGCCTGGAATAACCTAACTGAGCGTTTCGAAAATAAGCGATTGCAGGTGAACAGTCACCTGAAAACACTTTTCAATGTGCAATCCATAGCACAGGAGTCGGGAGCAGCCTTAAAGGAACTTCAACGCACTTTTCAAGGTTGCTTAACTTCCTTAAAATTTTCCGGTGTTAATATTGAGAATTGGGACCCTATCCTGGTTTATATCTGCTCGACAAAACTACCAAAGCTCACTCTCTCATTATGGGAGCAATCCATCCAAAATAAAGCCGAAATTCCTACGTGGCTTGAGCTTGATGCATATTTGACGGAGCGCCATCTAACTCTTGAGGCCGTCGATAGCTTCCGATCTGCCAATTTCCACCACGTCCAGTCCAAAGACACAAATCGAGAGGCAGAATTTCCAAAAATAAATTCCTTCAACACAAGGTTAGTTCCGATAACCAAAGGCTGCGATCTGTGTTCGAAGAAGAACCACCCCGTGCGTATATGTCCACGCTTCCTACAGATGACGGTAGAAGATCGCTTAGCCTATATCCAAAGGAAGCAGTTGTGCTCCAATTGCTTTGCAAGTAGCCATCAATTCCGGGATTGCACAAGCGCTCACAACTGTCTCACTTGCCAAGATCGGCATCACACATTGCTGCATCGAAACAGCGGTCCTACTACTCCGACGATTCCATCCGACCCTCCAAGGCCAGTATCCGCCTCAGTTCCACACATCATTTCGTCCTATTCAACGCAAGTTTCCGTACAAAAAGTTCCTCCTAAGAATACTCCATCCGAATATTGGGTTCCATACCCCGCCTTGGATGGCAGACGTACTCGAGGTATTAAATCCTACCAATGCCGAGTCTGCCAAAAGATCCATCCTCTACGGAAGTGCCACCACTTTCTACGGCTAAGCCCCCAGAATCGGCTTCAGGAAGTACATATCCAGAAGTACTGCTCCAATTGCTTGGCTCACAATCATTCCAAGGACTCCTGCCGCAGTGGTCATCACTGCCACAAGTGTGGAAAGGCCCACCACACTCTCCTACATACGGACGACCGATCTACACTTCCAACATATTCCTGAGCCTACTATCCTGAGGTTCTTGCTACGGGTGTCCTCGCAAGGGGGGGGAGAATGTTCACGCCAAAAGCGCGTTTAATTTCAGGAGACAGTGTCGAGCGGCAGTTTTATCCAGATTTCTATATCTCGCGCGCTCGCACTGCCGTCCGCTCTCCCTCTCCATCTCTCCCCTAAGTCTCCGCTCTGCTCTGGAGCGCTTAAGTTAAGTTAGGCTTAAGCAGTTCATGTTTCAAAGTGTACTAATAAACACCTACGCACGTCGCGTAAAAACCCAAAAGTACCCGCGTATTTTTATGCGTACCACTCGATCTTGGGGCTTCAATTATTTCAACGATCAAGCCGCACCGCCCCAACAAACTGAAATGTATTGTTCTCATCAATACCTATCGATTGACCTAAAAAAAAGTTTGCCACGCCCACTTAAACGCCCACAAACCGCGAAAACCTGTGACGCCCACAATTTGCATGCTACATAAAAAATTTTAACTGAAATGTATTGGTGTCGTCAATACCTATCGATTTATCCAAAAATAAATTTGCCACGCCCACTCTAACGCCCATAACGCTTAAATCTGTCTACCGCCGGTAGGTGGCGCATTTTAATCTCGCTTTGCTGCTTGCATATCTCCATTTAGCTGAGTAACGGGTATCTGATAGTCGAGGTACTCGACTATAGCGTTCTTCCTTGTTTTAACTACCTTTAAACTTAAATGTTTAAGTGCGGATAACAGTATAATCATTCCACAAGCACATAAACGTATGCCATATCGAAATCCGATCCTTTTAACCAAGTTATGGGCTTTTAAAGATAGAAAGAAGGCCCATTTCTGAAAGCCTTCGCAAAATTAAAATCAATCAGTAAACCTTCGCAAAATGAAAATCAATGACATAAAAACGGTAATATTTTTTACTACCTTTAAAGTTTTATATATTAGTGCAGATAACAACATAATCATACCACAAGCCCACAAAGGTGTGCCATATCGAAATCCGAGTTCATTTGACCAAGTTATGGGCTTTTAAAGATGGAAAGAAGGCCCATTTCAGTATACCTTTGCAAAATTAAATCATAAGCCGTTAAAGGTATGCCTTATCGAAATCCGAGTTCATTTGACCAAGTTATGGGCTTTTAAAGATGGAAAGAAGGCCCATTTCAGTAAACTTTCGCAAAATTAAAATCAATGACATAAAAACGGTCATATTTTTTACTACCTTTAAAGTTATATATATTAATGCAGATAACAACATAATTATTCCACAAGCCCACGAAGGTGTGCCATATCGAAATCCGAGTTCATTTGACCAAGTTATGGGCTTTTAAAAATGAAACGAAAGCCCATTTCAGTAAACCTTCGCAAAATTAAAATGAATGACATAAAAACGATCATATTTTTTACTACCTTTAAAGTTATATATATTAATGCAGATTACAACATTATCATTCCACAAGCCCACGTAGGTGTGCCATATCGAAATCCGAGTTCATTTGACCAAGTTATGGGCTTTTTAAAATGGAAAGAAGGCCCATTTCAGTAAACCTTCGCAAAATTAAAACCAATGACATAAAAACGGTCATTTTTGTACCCTTGCAGAGGGTATATTGATTTCAGTCAGAAGTTTGCAACGCAGTGAAGGAGACGTTTGATCTAGCCATGTCCGTCTGTCCGTCCGTTCCTACGCAAACTAGTCTCTCAGTTTTAAAGCTATCGGCCTGAAACTCTCCCAAAAGTCTTATATCTTTTGCAGGTAGTATATAAGTCGGAACCAGCCGGGTCGGACAACTATATCTTATAGCTCCCATAGGAATAATCGGACAAAAAAATTTAAAAAAATTATATCTATGGTGTTTTTTAGCATATAACCTCCTAAGCTTGGATATAACATTTTTTAATTAGTTTTGAGTTTTGACTTAAATTTTATCGAAATCGGACGACTATATCATATAGCTGCCACAGGAACGATCGGAAAATTGGTGGAAAAATAATATGAAACAAATTATAGCTTCTGTGTTTTTCAACATATAACCTCCAACGCTTGGAAATAACATTTTTTAATTAGTTCTGAATTTCGAATTTAATTTTATCAAAATCGGACGACTATATCATATAGCTGCCATAGGAACGATCGGAAAATTGGTAGGAAAATAATATGAAACAAATTATAGCTTCGGTGTTTTTTAACATATAACCTCCTACGCTTGGAAATAACATTTTTTAATTAGTTCTGAATTTCGAATTTAATTTTATCAAAATCGGACGACTGTATCATTTAGCTGCCATAGGAACGATCGGAAAATTGGTAGGAAAATAATATGAAACAAATTATAGCTTCGGTGTTTTTTGACATATTATCTTATACTATTGGGAATATCATTTTTTGTGTTTTTAAATTTAATAATTATAGCTGCAAGGGTATATAACTAACTTTCTTTCTTGTTTTTACTACCTTTAAAGCTATATATATTAATGCAGATAACAACATTATCACTCCACAAGCCCAAAAAAATATGCCATATCGACATCCGAGTTCATTTAACCAAGCTATGGGCTTTTAAAGATGAAAAGAAGGCCCATTTCAATAAACTTTCGAAAATTAAAATCAATGACATAAAATCGGTAATATTTTTAACTACCTTTAAAGTTAAATGTTTAGGTGCGGATAACAGTATAATCATTCCACAAGCACATAAACGTATGCCATATCGAAATCCGAGTTCATTTGACCAAGCTATGGGCTTTTAAAGATAGAAAGAAGGCCCATTTCTGTAAGCCTTCGCAAAATTAAAATCAATCAGTAAGCCTTCGCAAAATGAAAATCAATGACATAAAAACAGTCATATTTTTTACTACCTTTAAAGTTTTATATATTAGTGCAGATAACAACATAATCATACCACAAGCCCACAAAGGTGTGCCATATCGAAATCCGAGTTCATTTGACCAAGTTATGGGCTTTTAAAGATGGAAAGAAGGCCCATTTCAGTAAACCTTCGAAAATTAAAATCAATGACATAAAAACGGTCATATTTTAAACTACCTTTAAAGTTAAATGTTTAGGTGCGGATAACAGTATAATCATTCCACAAGCACATAAACGTATGCCATATCGAAATCCGAGTTCATTTGACCAAGCTATGGGCTTTTAAAGATAGAAAGAAGGCCCATTTCTGTAAGCCTTCGCAAAATTAAAATCAATCAGTAAGCCTTCGCAAAATGAAAATCAATGACATAAAAACAGTCATATTTTTTACTACCTTTAAAGTTTTATATATTAGTGCAGATAACAACATAATCATACCACAAGCCCACAAAGGTGTGCCATATCGAAATCCGAGTTCATTTGACCAAGTTATGGGCTTTTAAAGATGCAAAGAAGGCCCATTTCAGTATACCTTTGCAAAATTAAATCATAAGCCGTTAAAGGTATGCCTTATCGAAATCCGAGTTCATTTGACCAAGTTATGGGCTTTTAAAAATGGAAAGAAGGCCCATTTCAGTAAACCTTCGCAAAATTAAAATCAATGACATTAAAACGGTCATATTTTTTACTACCTTTAAAGTTATATATATTAATGCAGATTACAACTTTATAATTCCACAAGCCCACAAAGGTGTGCCGTATCGAAATCCGAGTTCATTTGACCAAGTTATGGGCTTTTAAAGATGGAAAGAAGGCCAATTTCAGTAAACTTTCGCAAAATTAAAATCAATGACATAAAAACGGTCATATTTTTTACTACCTTTAAAGTTATATATTTTAATGCAGATAACAACATGATCATTCCACAAGCCTATAAAGGTATGCCATGTCGAAATCCGAGTTCATTTGACCAAGTTATGGGCTTTTAAAAATGGAAAGAAGGCCCATTTCAGTAAACCTTCGCAAAATTAAAATCAATGACATTAAAACGGTCATATTTTTTACTACCTTTAAAGTTATATATATTAATGCAGATTACAACTTTATAATTCCACAAGCCCACAAAGGTGTGCCATATCGAAATCCGAGTTGATTTGGCCAAGTTATGGGCTTTTAAAGATGGAAAGAAGCCCCATTTCAGTAAACTTTCGCAAAATTAAAAGCAATGACATAAACACGGTCATATATTTTACTACCTTTAAAGTTATATATTTTAATACAGGTTAGAACAAAATCATTCCACAAGCCCAAAAAGGTATGCCATATCGAAATCCGAGTTCATTTGACCAAGTTATGGGCTTTTAAAAATGGAAAGAAGGCCCATTTCAGTAAACCTTCGAAAATTAAAATCGATGACATAAAAACGGTCAAATTTTTTACTACCTTTAAAGTTATATGTTTAAGTACGGATAACAGTATAATCATTCCACAAGCACATAAAGGTATGCCGTATCGAAATCCGAGTCCTTTTGATCAAGTTATGAGCTTTTAAAGATGGAAAGCAGGCCCATTTCAGTAAACCTTCGCAAAATTAAAATGAATGACATAAAAACGGTCATATATTTTTAATACCTTTAAAGTTATATATTTTAATGCAGATAAAAACATTATCATCCCACAAGACCATAAAGGTATGATATAACGAAATCCGAGTTTATTTGACAAAGTTATGGGCTTTTAAAGATAGAAAGAAGGCCCATTTCTGTAATCCTTCGCAAAATTTAAATCAATCAGTAAGCCTTTGCAAAATTAAAATCAATGACATAAAAACGGTCATATTTTTTACTACCTTTAAAGTTATATATATTAATGCAGATTACAACATTATCATTCCACAAGCCCACAGAGGTGTGCCATATCGAAATCCGAGTTCATTTGACCAAGTTATGGGATTTTAAAGATGGAAAGAAGGCCCATTTCAGTAAACCTTCGAAAATAAAAATCATTGACATATGAACGGTCATATTTTTAACTACCTTTAAACTTAAATGTTTAAGTGCGGATAACAGTATAATTATTCCACAAGCACATAAAGGTATGCCATATCGAAATCCGAGTCCTTTTAACAAATTTATGGGCTTTTAAAGATGGAAAGAAGGCCCATTTCAGTAAACCTTTGCAAAATAAAATCACAAGCCCATAAAGGTATGCCTTATCGAAATCCGAGTTCATTTGACCAAGTTATGGGCTTTTAAAGATGTATAGTAAAGAAGGCCCATTTCAGTAAACCTTCGCAAAATTAAAATCATTGGCATAAAACGGTCATATTTTGTACTACCTTTAAAGTTATATATTTTAATGCAGATAACAACATAATCATTCCACAAGTCCATAAAGGTACGCCATATCGAAATCCGAGTTGATTTGGCCAAGTTATGGGCTTTTAAAGATGGAAAGAAGCCCCATTTCAGTAAACTTTCGCAAAATTAAAAGCAATGACATAAACACGGTCATATATTTTACTACCTTTAAAGTTATATATTTTAATACAGGTTAGAACAAAATCATTCCACAAGCCCAAAAAGGTATGCCATATCGAAATCCGAGTTCATTTGACCAAGTTATTGGCTTTTAAAGATGGAAAGAAGGCCCATTTCAGTAAACTTTCGCAAAATTAAAATCAATGACATAAAAACGGTCATATTTTATACAACCTTTAAAGTTATATATATTAATGCAGATTATAACTTTATAATTCCACAAGCCCACAAAGGTGTGCCATATCGAAATCCGAGTTCATTTGACCAAGTTATGGGCTTTTAAAGATGGAAAGAAGGCCCATTTCAGTAAACCTTCGCAAAATTAAAATCATTGGCATAAAACGGTCATATTTTGTACTACCTTTAAAGTTATATATTTTAATGCAGATAACAACATAATCATTCCACAAGTCCATAAAGGTACGCCATATCGAAATCCGAGTTGATTTGGCCAAGTTATGGGCTTTTAAAGATGGAAAGAAGCCCCATTTCAGTAAACTTTCGCAAAATTAAAAGCAATGACATAAACACGGTCATATATTTTACTACCTTTAAAATTATATATTTTAATACAGGTTAGAACAAAATCATTCCACAAGCCCAAAAAGGTATGCCATATCGAAATCCGAGTTCATTTGACCAAGTTATGGGCTTTTAAAGATGGAAAGAAGGCCCATTTCAGTAAACTTTCGCAAAATTAAAATCAATGACATAAAAACGGTCATATTTTATACTACCTTTAAAGTTATATATATTAATGCAGATTACAACTTTATAATTTCACAAGCCCACAAAGGTGTGCCATATCGAAATCCGAGTTCATTTGACCAAGTTATGGGCTTTTAAAGATGGAAAGAAGGCCCATTTCAGTAAACTTTCGCAAAATTAAAATCAATGACATAAAAACGGTCATATTTTTTACTACCTTTAAAGTTATATATATTAATGCAGATAATAACATAATTATTCCACAAGCCTATAAAGGTATGCCATATCGAAATCCGAGTTTATTTGACCAAGTTATGGGCTTTTAAAAATGGAAAGAAGGCCCATTTCAGTAAACCTTCGCAAAATTAAAATCAATGACATAAAAACGGTCATATTTTTTACTACCTTTAAAGTTATATATATTAATGCAGATAACAACATAATTATTCCACAAGCCTATAAAGGTATGCCATATTGAAATCCGAGTTCATTTGACCAAGTTATGGGCTTTTAAAAATGGAAAGAAGGCCCATTTCAGTAAATCTTCGCAAAATTAAAATCAATGACATAAAAACGGTCATATTTTTTACTACCTTTAAAGTTATATATATTAATGCAGATTACAACATTATCATTCCACAAGCCCACGAAGGTGTGCCATATCGAAATCCGAGTTCATTTGACCAAGTTATGTGCTTTTAAAAATGAAAAGAAAGCCCATTTCAGTAAACCTTCGCAAAATTAAAATGAATGACATAAAAACGATCATATTTTTTACTACCTTTAAAATTATATATATTAATGCAGATTACAACATTATCATTCCACAAGCCCACGTAGGTGTGCCATATCGAAATCCGAGTTCATTTGACCAAGTTATGGGCTTTTTAAAATGGAAAGAAGGCCCATTTCAGTAAACCTTCGCAAAATTAAAATCGATGACATAAAAACGGTCAAATTTTTTACTACCTTTAAAGTTATATGTTTAAGTACGGATAACAGTATAATCATTCCACAAGCACATAAAGGTATGCCCTATCGAAATCCGAGTCCTTTTGATCAAGTTATGGGCTTTTAAAGATGGAAAGCAGGCCCATTTCAGTAAACCTTCGCAAAATTAAAATGAATGACATAAAAACGGTCATATATTTTTAATACCTTTAAAGTTATATATTTTAATGCAGATAACAACATAATCATTCCACAAGACCATAAAGGTATGATATAACGAAATCCGAGTTTATTTGGCAAAGTTATGGGCTTTTAAAGATAGAAAGAAGGCCCATTTCTGTAAACCTTCGAAAATAAAAATCATTGACATATGAACGGTCATATTTTTACTACCTTTAAACTTAAATGTTTAAGTGCGGATAACAGTATAATCATTCCACAAGCACATAAAGGTATGCCGTATCGAAATCCGAGTCCTTTTAACAAATTTATGGGCTTTTAAAGATGGAAAGAAGGCCCATTTCAGTAAACCTTTGCAAAATAAAATCACAAGCCCATAAAGGTATGCCTTATCGAAATCCGAGTTCATTTGACCAAGTTATGGGCTTTTAAAGATGGAAAGAAGGCCCATTTCAGTAAACCTTCGCAAAATTAAAATCAATGACATAAAAACGGTCATATTTTTTACTACCTTTAAAGTTATATATATTAATGCAGATAACAACATAATTATTCCACAAGCCTATAAAGGTATGCCATATCGAAATCCGAGTTCATTTGACCAAGTAATGGGCTTTTAAAAATGGAAAGAAGGCCCATTTCAGTAAACCTTTGCAAAATTAAAATCAATGACATAAAAACGGTCATATTTTTTACTACCTTTAAAGTTATATATATTAATGCAGATTACAACATTATCATTCCACAAGCCCACAAAGGTGTGCCATATCAAAGTCCGAGTTCATTTGACCAAGTTATGGGCTTTTAAAAATGGAAAGAAGGCCCATTTCAGTAAACCTTCGCAAAATTAAAATCAATGACCTAAAAACGGTCATATTTTTTACTACCTTTAAAGTTATATATATTAATGCAGATTACAACATTATCATTCCACAAGCCCGCAAAGATGTGCCATATCGAAATCCGAGTTCATTTGACCAAGTTATGGGCTTTTAAAAATGGATAGAAGGCCCATTTCAGTAAACCTTCGCAAAATTAAAATCAATGACATAAAAAAGGTCATTTTTTTTACTACCCTTAAAGTTATATAAATTTATGTAGATAACAACATTATCACTCCACCAGCCCAAAAAGGTTTGCCATATCGAAATCCGAGTTCATTTGACCAAGTAATGGGCTTTTAAAGATGGAAAGAAGGCCCATTTCAGTAAACCTTCGAAAATTAAAATCAATAACATAAAAACGGTTATATTTTTAGCTACCTTTAAAGTTAAATGTTTAAGTGCGGATAACAGTATAATCATTCCACAAGCACATAAAGGTATGCCATATCGAAATCCGAGTCCATTTAACCAAGCTATGGGCTTTTAAAGATGGAAAGAAGGTCCATTTCAGTAAACCTTTGCAAAATTAAATCACAAGCCCATGAAGGTATGCCTTATCGAAATCCGAGTTCATTTGACCAAGTTATGTGCTTTTAAAGATGGAAAGAAGGCCCATTTCAGTAAACTTTCGCAAAATTAAAATCAATGACATAATAAAGGTCATATTTTTTACTACCTTTAAAGTTATTTATTTTAATGCAGATAACAACATAATCATTCCACAAGCCTATAAAGGTATGCCACATCGAAATACGAGTTCATTTGACCAAGTTATGGGCTTTTAAAAATGGAAAGAAGGCCCATTTCAGTAAACCTTCGCAAAATTAAAATCAATGACACAAAAACGGTCATATTTTTTACTACCTTTAAAGTTATATATATTAATGCAGATTACAACATTATCATTCCACAAGCCCACGAAGGTGTGCCATATCGAAATCCGAGTTCATTTGACCAAGTTATGGGCTTTTAAAAATGGAAAGAAGGCCCATTTCAGTAAACCTTCGCAAAATTAAAATCAATGACATAAAAACAGTCATATTTTTTACTACCTTTAAAGTTATATATATTAATGCAGATTACAACATTATCATTCCACAAGCCCACGTAGGTGTGCCATATCGAAATCCGAGTTCATTTGACCAAGTTATGGGCTTTTTAAAATAGAAAGAAGGCCCATTTCAGTAAACCTTCGCAAAATTAAAATCAATGACATAAAAACGGTCATTTTTGTACCCTTGCAGAGGGTATATTGATTTCAGTCAGAAGTTTGCAACGCAGTGAAGGAGACGTTTCAGACCCCATAAAGTATATATATTCTTGATCAGCATGACTAGACGAGTTGATCTAGCCATGTCCGTCTGTCCGTCCGTTTCTACGCAAACTTGTCTCTCAGTTTTAAAGCTATCGGGCTGAAACTCTCCCAAAAGTCTTATATCTTTTGCAGATAGTATATAAGTCGGAACCAGCCGGATCGGACAACTATATCTTATAGCTCCCATAGGAATAATCGGACAAAAAAATTAAAAAAAATTATATCTTTGGTGTTTTTAGCATATAACCTCCTAAGCTTGGATATAAAATTTTTTAATTAGTTTTGACTTTTGACTTAAATTTTATCGAAATCGGACGGCTATATCATATAGCTGCCATAGGAGCGATCGGAAAATTGGTGGAAAAATAATATAAAACAAATTACAGCTTCTGTGTTTTTCAACATATAACCTCTAACGCTTGGAAATAACATTTTTTAATTAGTTCTGAATTTCGAATTTAATTTTATCAAAATCGGACGACTATATCATATAGCTGCCATAGGAACGATCGGAAAATTGGTAGGAAAATAATATGAAACAAATTATAGCTTCGGTGTTTTTTAACATATAACCTCCTACGCTTGGAAATAACATTTTTTAATTAGTTCTGAATTTCGTATTTAATTTTATCAAAATCGGACGACTGTATCATTTAGCTGCCATAGGAACGATCGGTAAATTGGTAGGAAAATAATATGAAACAAATTATAGCTTCGGTGTTTTTTGACATATTATCTTATACTATTGGGAATATCATTTTTTGTGTTTTTAAATTTAATAATTATAGCTGCAAGGGTATATAAGCTTCGGCTTGCCGAAGCTAACTTTCCTTCTTGTTTTTACTACCTTTAAAGTTATATATATTAATGCAGATAACAACATTATCACTCCACAAGCCCAAAAAGGTATGCCATATCGAAATCCGAGTTCATTTGACCAAGCTATGGGCTTTTAAAGATGGAAAGAAGGTCCATTTCAGTAAACTTTCGAAAATTAAAATCAATGACATCAAAACGGTCACATTTTTTACTACCTTTAAAGTTATATATTTTAATGCAGATAACGACATAATCATTCCACAAGCACATAAACGTATGCCATATCGAAATCCGAGTTCATTTGACCAAGCTATGGGCTTTTAAAGATGGAAAGAAGGCCCATTTCAGTAAACCTTCGCAAAATTAAAATCATTGGCATAAAACGGTCATATTTTGTACTACCTTTAAAGTTATATATCCATAAAGGTACGCCATATCGAAATCCGAATTCATTTGGCCAAGTTATGGGCTTTTAAAGATGGAAAGAAGCCCCATTTCAGTAAAATTTCGCAAAATTAAAAGCAATGACATAAAAACGGTCATATTTTAAACTACCTTTAAAGTTAAATGTTTAGGTGCGGATAAGAGTATAATCATTCCACAATCACATAAACGTATGCCATATCGAAATCCGAGTCCTTTTAACCAAGTTATGGGCTTTTAAAGATGGAAAGAAGGCCCATTTCAGTATACCTTTGCAAAATTAAATCACAAGCCGTTAAAGGTATGCCTTATCGAAATCCGAGTTCATTTGACCAAGTTATGGGCTTTTAAAAATGGAAAGAAGGCCCATTTCAGTAAACCTTCGCAAAATTAAAATCAATGACATTAAAACGGTCATATTTTTTACTACCTTTAAAGTTATATATATTAATGCAGATTACAACTTTATAATTCCACAAGCCCACAAAGGTGTGCCATATCGAAATCCGAGTTCATTTGACCAAGTTATGGACTTTTAAAGATGGAAAGAAGGCCCATTTCAGTAAACTTTCGCAAAATTAAAATCAATGACATAAAAAAGGTCATATTTTTTACTACCTTTAAAGTTATATATTTTAATGCAGATAACAACATAATCGTTCCTCAAGCCCGTAAATGTGTGCCACATCGAAATCCGAATTCATTTGACCAAGCTATGGGCTTTTAAAGATGGAAAGAAGGCCCATTTCAGTAAACCTTCGCAAAATCAAAATCAATGACATTAAAACGGTCATATTTTTAACTACCTTTAAAGTTATATATATTAATGCAGATTACAACTTTATAATTCCACAAGCCCACAAGGGTGTGCCATATCGAAATCCAAGTTCATTTGACCAAGTTATGGGCTTTTAAAGATGGAAAGAAGGCCCATTTCAGTAAACTTTCGCAAAATTAAAATCAATGACATAAAAACGGTCATATATTTTACTACCTTTAAAGTTATATATTTTAATGCAGATAACAACATGATCATTCCACAAGCCTATAAAGGTATGCCATATCGAAATCCGAGTTCATTTGACCAAGTTATGGGCTTTTAAAAATGGAAAGAAGGCCCATTTCAGTAAACCTTCGCAAAATCAAAATCAATGACATTAAAACGGTCATATTTTTAACTACCTTTAAAGTTATATATATTAATGCAGATTACAACTTTATAATTCCACAAGCCCACAAAGGTGTGCCATATCGAAATCCGAGTTCATTTGACCAAGTTATGGGCTTTTAAAGGTGGAAAGAAGGCCCATTTCAGTAAACTTTCGCAAAATTAAAATCAATGACATAAAAAAGGTCATATTTTTTACTACCTTTAAAGTTATATATTTTAATGCAGATAACAACATATTCGTTCCACAAGCCCGTAAATGTGTGCCACATCGAAATCCGAATTCATTTGACCAAGCTATGGGCTTTTAAAGATGGAAAGAAGGCCCATTTCAGTAAACCTTCGCAAAATTAAAATCATATATATTTTGTACTACCTTTAAAGTTATATATTTTAATGCAGATAACAACATAATCATTCCACAAGTCCATAAAGGTACGCCATATCGAAATCCGAGTTCATTTGGCCAAGTTATGGGCTTTTAAAAATGGAAAGAAGGCCCATTTCAGTAAACCTTCGCAAAATTAAAATCAATGACATAAAAACGGTCATATTTTTTACTACCTTTAAAGTTATATATATTAATGCAGATTACAACATTATCATTCCACAAGCCCACGTAGGTGTGCCATATCGAAATCCGAGTTCATTTGACCAAGTTATGGGCTTTTTAAAATAGAAAGAAGGCCCATTTCAGTAAACCTTCGCAAAATTAAAATCAATGACATAAAAACGGTCATTTTTGTACCCTTGCAGAGGGTATATTGATTTCAGTCAGAAGTTTGCAACGCAGTGAAGGAGACGTTTCCGACCCCATAAAGTATATATGTTCTTGATCAGCATGACTAGACGAGTTGATCTAGCCATGTCCGTCTGTCCGTCCGTTTCTACGCAAACTTGTCTCTCAGTTTTAAAGCTATCGGGCTGAAACTCTCCCAAAAGTCTTATATCTTTTGCAGGTAGTATATAAGTCGGAACCAGCCGGATCGGACAACTATATCTTATAGCTCCCATAGGAATAATCGGACAAAAAAATTAAAAAAAATTATATCTTTGGTGTTTTTAGCATATAACCTCCTAAGCTTGGATATAAAATTTTTTAATTAGTTTTGACTTTTGACTTAAATTTTATCGAAATCGGACGACTATATCATATAGCTGCCATAGGAGCGATCGGAAAATTGGTGGAAAAATAATATAAAACAAATTATAGCTTCTGTGTTTTTCAACATATAACCTCTAACGCTTGGAAATAACATTTTTTAATTAGTTCTGAATTTCGAATTTAATTTTATCAAAATCGGACGACTATATCATATAGCTGCCATAGGAACGATCGGAAAATTGGTAGGAAAATAATATGAAACAAATTATAGCTTCGGTGTTTTTTAACATATAACCTCCTACGCTTGGAAATAACATTTTTTAATTAGTTCTGAATTTCGTATTTAATTTTATCAAAATCGGACGACTGTATCATTTAGCTGCCATAGGAACGATCGGTAAATTGGTAGGAAAATAATATGAAACAGCTTCGGTGTTTTTTGACATATTATCTTATACTATTGGGAATATCATTTTTTGTGTTTTTAAATTTAATAATTATAGCTGCAAGGGTATATAAGCTTCGGCTTGCCGAAGCTAACTTTCCTTCTTGTTTTTACTACCTTTAAAGTTATATATATTAATGCAGATAACAACATTATCACTCCACAAGCCCAAAAAGGTATGCCATATCGAAATCCGAGTTCATTTGACCAAGCTATGGGCTTTTAAAGATGGAAAGAAGGTCCATTTCAGTAAACTTTCGAAAATTAAAATCAATGACATCAAAACGGTCACATTTTTTACTACCTTTAAAGTTATATATTTTAATGCAGATAACGACATAATCATTCCACAAGCACATAAACGTATGCCATATCGAAATCCGAGTTCATTTGACCAAGCTATGGGCTTTTAAAGATGGAAAGAAGGCCCATTTCAGTAAACCTTCGCAAAATTAAAATCATTGGCATAAAACGGTCATATTTTGTACTACCTTTAAAGTTATATATCCATAAAGGTACGCCATATCGAAATCCGAGTTCATTTGGCCAAGTTATGGGCTTTTAAAGATGGAAAGAAGCCCCATTTCAGTAAAATTTCGCAAAATTAAAAGCAATGACATAAAAACGGTCATATTTTAAACTACCTTTAAAGTTAAATGTTTAGGTGCGGATAAGAGTATAATCATTCCACAAGCACATAAACGTATGCCATATCGAAATCCGAGTCCTTTTAACCAAGTTATGGACTTTTAAAGATGGAAAGAAGGCCCATTTCAGTATACCCTTGCAAAATTAAATCACAAGCCGTTAAAGGTATGCCTTATCGAAATCCGAGTTCATTTGACCAAGTTATGGGCTTTTAAAAATGGAAAGAAGGCCCATTTCAGTAAGCCTTCGCAAAATTAAAATCAATGACATTAAAACGGTCATATTTTTTACTACCTTTAAAGTTATATATATTAATGCAGATTACAACTTTATAATTCCACAAGCCCACAAAGGTGTGCCATATCGAAATCCGAGTTCATTTGACCAAGTTATGGACTTTTAAAGATGGAAAGAAGGCCCATTTCAGTAAACTTTCGCAAAATTAAAATCAATGACATAAAAAAGGTCATATTTTTTACTACCTTTAAAGTTATATATTTTAATGCAGATAACAACATAATCGTTCCTCAAGCCCGTAAATGTGTGCCACATCGAAATCCGAATTCATTTGACCAAGCTATGGGCTTTTAAAGATGGAAAGAAGGCCCATTTCAGTAAACCTTCGCAAAATCAAAATCAATGACATTAAAACGGTCATATTTTTAACTACCTTTAAAGTTATATATATTAATGCAGATTACAACTTTATAATTCCACAAGCCCACAAGGGTGTGCCATATCGAAATCCAAGTTCATTTGACCAAGTTATGGGCTTTTAAAGATGGAAAGAAGGCCCATTTCAGTAAACTTTCGCAAAATTAAAATCAATGACATAAAAACGGTCATATATTTTACTACCTTTAAAGTTATATATTTTAATGCAGATAACAACATGATCATTCCACAAGCCTATAAAGGTATGCCATATCGAAATCCGAGTTCATTTGACCAAGTTATGGGCTTTTAAAAATGGAAAGAAGGCCCATTTCAGTAAACCTTCGCAAAATCAAAATCAATGACATTAAAACGGTCATATTTTTAACTACCTTTAAAGTTATATATATTAATGCAGATTACAACTTTATAATTCCACAAGCCCACAAAGGTGTGCCATATCGAAATCCGAGTTCATTTGACCAAGTTATGGGCTTTTAAAGATGGAAAGAAGGCCCATTTCAGTAAACTTTCGCAAAATTAAAATCAATGACATAAAAAAGGTCATATTTTTTACTACCTTTAAAGTTATATATTTTAATGCAGATAACAACATAATCGTTCCACAAGCCCGTAAATGTGTGCCACATCGAAATCCGAATTCATTTGACCAAGCTATGGGCTTTTAAAGATGGAAAGAAGGCCCATTTCAGTAAACCTTCGCAAAATTAAAATCATATATATTTTGTACTACCTTTAAAGTTATATATTTTAATGCAGATAACAACATAATCATTCCACAAGTCCATAAAGGTACGCCATATCGAAATCCGAGTTCATTTGGCCAAGTTATGGGCTTTTAAAGATGGAAAGAAGCCCCATTTCAGTAAAATTTCGCAAAATTAAAAGCAATGACATAAACACGGTCATATAATTTACTACCTTTAAAGTTATATATTTTAATACAGGTTAGAACAAAATCATTCCACAAGCCCAAAAAGGTATGCCATATCGAAATTTGAGTTCATTTGACCAAGTTATGGGCTTTTAAAGATGGAAAGAAGGCCCATTTCAGTAAACTTTCGCAAAATTAAAATCAATGACATAAAAACGGTCATATTTTATACTACCTTTAAAGTTATATATATTAATGCAGATTACAACTTTATAATTCCACAAGCCCACAAAGGTGTGCCATATCGAAATCCGAGTTCATTTGACCAAGTTATGGGCTTTTAAAGATGGAAAGAAGGCCCATTTCAGTAATTTTTCGCAAAATTAAAATCAATGACATAAAAACGGTCATATTTTTTACTACCTTTAAAGTTATATATATTAATGCAGATAACAACATAATTATTCCACAAGCCTATAAAGGTATGCCATATCGAAATCCGAGTTCATTTGACCAAGTTATGGGCTTTTAAAAATGGAAAGAAGGCCCATTTCAGTAAACCTTTGCAAAATTAAAATCAATAACATAAAAACGGTCATATTTTTTACTACCTTTAAAGTTATATATATTAATGCAGATTACAACATTATCATTCCACAAGCCCACAAAGGTGTGCCATATCGAAATCCGAGTTCATTTGACCAAGTTATGGGCTTTTAAAGATGGAAAGAAGGCCCATTTCAGTAAACCTTCGCAAAATTAAAATCATTGGCATAAAACGGTCATATTTTGTACTACCTTTAAAGTTATATATTTTAATGCAGATAACAACATAATCATTCCACAAGTCCATAAAGGTACGCCATATCGAAATCCGAGTTCATTTGGCCAAGTTATGGGCTTTTAAAGATGGAAAGAAGCACCATTTCAGTAAAATTTCGCAAAATTAAAAGCAATGACATAAACACGGTCATATAATTTACTACCTTTAAAGTTATATATTTTAATACAGGTTAGAACAAAATCATTCCACAAGCCCAAAAAGGTATGCCATATCGAAATTTGAGTTCATTTGACCAAGTTATGGGCTTTTAAAGATGGAAAGAAGGCCCATTTCAGTAAACTTTCGCAAAATTAAAATCAATGACATAAAAACGGTCATATTTTTTACTACCTTTAAAGTTATATATATTAATGCAGATTACAACTTTATAATTCCACAAGCCCACAAAGGTGTGCCATATCGAAGTCCGAGTTCATTTGACCAAGTTATGGGCTTTTAAAGATGGAAAGAAGGCCCATTTCAGTAATTTTTCGCAAAATTAAAATCAATGACATAAAAACGGTCATATGTTTTACTACCTTTAAAGTTATATATTTTAATGCAGATAACAACATGATCATTCCACAAGCCTATAAAGGTATGCCATATCGAAATCCGAGTTCATTTGACCAAGTTATGGGCTTTTAAAAATGGAGAGAAGGCCCATTTCAGTAAACCTTCGCAAAATTAAAATCAATGACATTAAAACGGTCAGGTTTGATTTAGCGTCGCTTGTGAACGGTTGTGTTTACTCCTGTGCTCTGAATTTTTTGTCTATTCTGTGATTTTTTGCGAGTGTTTTGTGTTTGTTTATTAACAAAGCTTAGTCTAACCGCTGGGTTAGTGTGTTTAGTGTTTTTTACTAGATCTCCCAGTGATTATAGTTATTTTAACATTTTTATTAGATTTGTTTAATCTACTAGCTTTGTTAGTGTAATTCTTATACTCACTAAACTTGCGAAAACTCTTCGATTCTCACTCTCTCTTCCGCTCTATATTACACCTGTAACTTAAACTCTCTCTGAACCTGCCAAATTTCTGGTAGACTTTTGGTGTGCTATTCTCTTGTCTCTCTCTCTCTCTCTCTCTCTTGCTTGCTTTACATTGTAACTGTTCCTGCGTAAAGTTGTCAGTGTCCCACAAGCAACGCTCAATCGATAGAAGATTTTTTCTCTCGTGCTCTCTTACGTTTAAATTATTACGCGATCTCGCGCTCTTATTTTTTTCGTGTTTTGTGCCTTTGTGGTTTTGGAATTTGATCCCAGTGCCAAATTTACTCGAGGTATTTTTCATATATTATTCTATTTTATTTAATCTCCTTAAAATGGCTCTTGTCTGCTCTAAGAAAAATTGTACTCTTTCGTCTTCAACTAAAGACCCTTTTATTTTCTGCTGGCTCTGCGAGTCGATAATGCACGTTAAATGCGCAGGATTTACTGGTAGAGTCAAAGACTTTATTGATCAGAATTCTGGACACATGTGGTCATGTGGA
Organism: Drosophila suzukii; assembly: GCF_043229965.1. NCBI lineage: Eukaryota > Metazoa > Arthropoda > Insecta > Diptera > Drosophilidae > Drosophila > Drosophila suzukii. The sequence continues at coordinate 47,209,325 of NC_092082.1, forward strand.
TCCTGCAAGGAAATGGTTGTTGAGATGAGCGGCTTTATGAAGCAGACTCGAGACAGCCTTTTGAATCTCTCTGGTGCTTTTAAACAGCTCAATGAGGGGTTTAATTCCGTTTGTGCCCAATTTAATAATAAAAAATTACTAACTGAGTCGCCTAAACGTAAAAAAACCAGCTTAGCGGCAGTTAATACGGTCACGGTATCCACCCCAACCTACTGCGCCTATGGATACAGCTGTTTTAGGTGAAGTCACTGCTTCTCGAAGTCGGGTGGTAAAAAAACCTTCAGTGCCGGCTACGGTGGCGACCGTACCTATAGGTACAGAAGTTACCGTTTCTGGCTCTCAGCTTAGTGAGGTGCAATCTGCTGCTGGGGGACGTAAGAAATTATCAGTTGTTCCACAAAGAAAACAATTATTTGTTTCGAGATTCACTCCTCATACCACATCTGAGGATGTTTTGGAATCGATTCGTGAAAAATTCCCATCCGAGAATATTTCAGTGGAACAATTTAGATTTTCATATGCTCGTAGTATATCGTCGTTTAAAATATTTGCTCCGCCTGATGTGTTTAAGGTACTACTTTCTGAAAGCTTTTGGCTTAATGATGATTTAGTAATAAAAGAATTTGTTCCCAATAAACCGAGAACAAATAACAGACCTTCCACGGCGCCAAAAAACTAAAAAGTTTATTTTTGGCCTATCAAAATGTTTGGGGACTAAATATGAAGCTACCCAAGCTTTATGCTGACTCCTCTGCATTTACTGCTGATATTTTGGCTTTTACGGAAACTTGGTTGAAGCCAGAGATATCTGACAATGAAGTTCTGTCAAACAATTTTAATGCCTATAGGACCGATCGCTCCTCACGTAGGGGAGGCGGTGTGCTGATTGCCGTTAGCACTAGCCTAACTTCCGAGAGAATTCACTCTGATACTCCTAATGAAATTGAATTTGTTAGTGTGAAAGTTTCCTTGCAATCATTCTCTATATTTGTTACATGTTCCTATATTCCACCTGGCTCTGATTTAATAATTTATGAGCACCACCTGTCTGCGATAAAATCTGTTCTATCCCTTTTTTCTAACAGTGACCTTTTGATTGTTTTGGGTGACTTTAATCGCCCTGATATTTCTTGGTCTCCTCCTACTGACTCACTAGTCGCTATACCTCTATCCGCCCATGATTTTGTTGATGGTCTTCTAGAATTATCGTTACAGCAAGTAAGCTTTATACGGAATTCATTAAATAGACAACTAGATCTTGTGTTTGTTTCAGACCCGTCTGAAGTCACGGTATCTAGAATTGACGCTCTTGTTGTACCTGAAGACCGATATCATCCAACAATGGAATTGACAATCTGCCTCCCATGCGTTGATACCCTCTCTCCTTTAGTTTCTCAAACTAAAGTGAGATGTTTCCGAAAATGTAACTATAAAAAACTTAACGACATGATTTCTCAATATAATTGGACAGAATTGTACAATTGTATGGATATTGAAAGTGCCACTGAACACTTCTATATAGTGTTAAATACCTTTTTTAATGAATGCGTTCCTGATAGGTTTCCTTCAAAGACAAACAGGCCACCTTGGTTTACCAATGCGCTTCAAAGACTTAAAAACCTTAAGACAAACACTTATAAAAAGTATAAGAAATCGGGTAAGCCATCTGATTTTTCGAAATATGTGGTGGCTCGATCGGATTTTAGTGTTCTTAATAGTCATTGCTATTCTATGTATTTAAGTCGATGTAAATTTGAAATTTCAAATGATCCGAAGCAGTTTTATAACTTTGTCAATGCCAAGCGTAAGTCGTCAGCATTGCCTTCATCGGTACGTTTTAACTCAATGGAGGCATCGACGGATTCTGAAATTGCTGATTTATTTGCCGAGTTTTTCCAAACTACTTATAGTTCGGCTGCTTGGTCAAATTCTAACTACCCTAATCCCTTAAATAAGGCAAATATCTTTACCCCTGAAATTACGGAAATTTCTCTCGTAAGAGACTTAGAAAAAACAACGCCAACTTATTCTCCCGGTCCTGATGGACTCCCCGGGTGTGTGCTTAAGTTTTGTGCGTCAACCATATGTAAACCGATTCTTAAACTTTTTAATTTGTCTATTTCATCGTCAGTTTTTCCTACTATCTGGAAGGACTCTTTTATCATTCCACTTCACAAAAAGGGTGCGAAGGCGGATGCCCAGAATTACAGAGGTATTTCTAAATTGTCGGCAATTCCTAAAGCATTTGAACGTATTATTACTTCTCATTTGCAACATTTATGTTCCTCGCTAATATCACCGTGTCAGCATGGTTTTGTTAAGCGAAGATCGACTACCACCAACCTTCTGGAATTGTCATCTATTGTAATAAATGGATTTAAGAATAAAATGCAGACTGACGTTATATACACTGATTTTAGTAAGGCCTTTGACTCTGTCAACCACTCTCTTCTCTTATTCAAATTAAATCAGCTTGGGTTTCCATGTAATCTATTAACTTGGATTTCAAGTTATTTGAATGGTAGGACTCAGAGGCTTATATTCAAGAACGCTGCCTCAAAACTGATCTATGTGACATCTGGAGTGCCTCAGGGTAGTCATTTGGGCCCTTTGCTGTTTACTTTGTTTATTAACGATCTTCCCTCTATCATAACACACTCTCGTGTACTAATGTATGCTGATGATGTTAAGCTTTGTTTATCACATAATGATATAGCGTCGGGTTTCAACTTACAGTCAGATATTGATTGTTTTCAGGGATGGTGTGAGTATAACCTTTTAAATTTGAACTGCCTTAAATGCAACGTTATGACTTTTCATAGAGGAACTCCTACTTTTGTTAGTTACTCTCTTCAAAATACGCCACTCGACCGTATATATTCAGTTAATGACTTAGGCGTTCTTCTGGACCCAAAACTTAAATTTGACTGCCACATAATTTCCACTGTCAGCAAGGCCATGAGTGTTCTTAGGTTTATAAAGCGTTGGTCAAAAGAATTTGATGACCCTTATACAACCAAATTATTATTTACCTCCCTTGTCCGTCCTATTTTGGAATATTGTTCTTCGGTTTGGAGTCCACAATACCAAGTGCATATTGACCGTATTGAGTCGGTACAAAAAAAATTTCTTCTTTTTGCCCTTCGTAGTTTGAACTGGGATCAAGACATAAGGCTACCTTCCTATCAGAGTAGATTACTATTGCTTAATTTACCTACCCTTGCAAATCGTAGAACAATGCTTGGTACTATTTTTATGCAAAATCTTATAAGAGGTGATATTGATTCTGTAGAACTTGTAAACCGCCTAACTTTCAATGTTCCTGTTAGACTAACACGAAAATATTATCCCCTAAATTTGCCACGATGTACATCTAATTTTTGTCTGCACGAGCCCTTTCGCGTTCTATGTAATAACTATAACAACCTTTATCATTTAATTTGCACTTCAACTTCTATCCCGGTATTAAAAACTAATATTTTAACTCATTTGCTTCATTCTTAGATGCTTCTTTTATTTTCATTTGTATCCCGTCTCTATTTGTTTTTTGTATCTTCCTCGCGAACTCGTATTTTTTGCCCAAATTGATAAAAGGGCCCCGCGCGTAACAAGCACGTGCTTGGTGTCGTTGGGCCACTTGTTTGTACTGCTCGTAGTGCATCAACGTCCATCATATATATATATATTTTTTACTACCTTTAAAGTTGTATATATTAATGCAGATAACAACATTATCACTCCACAAGCCCAAAAAGGTATGCCATATCGAAATCCGAGTTCACTTGACCAAGCTATGGGCTTTTAAAGATGGAAAGAAGGTCAATTTCAGTAAACTTTCGAAAATTAAAATCAATGACATCATAACGGTCACATTTTTTACTACCTTTAAAGTTATATATTTTAATGCAGATAACAACATAATCATTTCACAAGCACATAAACGTATGCCATATCGAAATCCGAGTTCATTTGACCAAGCTATGGGCTTTTAAAGATAGAAAGAAGGCCCATTTCTGTAAGTCTTCGCAAAATTAAAATCAATCAGTAAACCTTCGCAAAATGAAAATCAATGACATAAAAACGGTCATATTTTTTACTACCTTTAAAGTTGTATATATTAGTGCAGATAACAACATAATCATACCACAAGCCCACAAAGGTGTGCCATATCGAAATCCGAGTTCATTTGACCAAGTTATGGGCTTTTAAAGATGGAAAGAAGGCCCATTTCAGTAAACCTTCGAAAATTAAAATCAATGACATAAAAACGGTCATATTTTAAACTACCTTTAAAGTTAAATGTTTAGGTGCGGATAAGAGTATAATCATTCTACAAGCACATAAACGTATGCCATATCGAAATCCGAGTCCTTTTAACCAAGTAATGGGCTTTTAAAGATGGAAAGAAGGCCCATTTCAGTATACCTTTGCAAAATTAAATCACAAGCCGTTAAAGGTATGCCTTATCGAAATCCGAGTTTATTTGACCAAGTTATGGGCTTTTAAAAATGGAAAGAAGGCCCATTTCAGTAAACCTTCGCAAAATTAAAATCAATGACATTAAAACGGTCATATTTTTAACTACCTTTAAAGTTATATATATTAATGCAGATTACAACTTTATAATTCCACAAGCCCACAAAGGTGTGCCATATCGAAATCCGAGTTCATTTGACCAAGTTATGGGCTTTTAAAGATGGAAAGAAGGCCCATTTCAGTAAACTTTCGCAAAATTAAAATCAATGACATAGAAACGGTCATATATTTTACTACCTTTAAAGTTATATATTTTAATGCAGATAACAACATGATCATTCCACAAGCCTATAAAGGTATGCCATATCGAAATCCGAGCTCATTTGACCAAGTTATGGGCTTTTAAAAATGGAAAGAAGGCCCATTTCAGTAAACCTTCGCAAAATTAAAATCAATGACATTAAAACGGTCATATTTTTAACTATTTATGTATTTGTAAAATTATATATATTAACGCAGATTACAACTTTATAATTCCACAAGCCCACAAAGGTGTGCCATATCGAAATCCGAGTTCATTTGACCAAGTTATGGGCTTTTAAAGATGGAAAGAAGGCCCATTTCAGTAAACTTTCGCAAAATTAAAATCAATGACATAAAAAAGGTCATATTTTTAACTACCTTTAAAGTTATATATTTTAACGCAGATAACAACATAATCATTCCACAAGCCCGTAAAGGTGTGCCACATCGAAATCCGAGTTCATTTGACCAAGTTATGGCTTTGAAAGATGGAAAGAAGGCCCATTTCAGTAAACCTTCGCAAAATTAAAATCATTGGCATAAAACGGTCATATTTTGTACCACCTTTAAAGTTATATATTTTAATGCAGATAACAACATAATCATTCCACAAGTCCATAAAGGTACGACATATCGAAATCCGAGTTCATTTGGCCAAGTTATGGGTTTTTAAAGATGGAAAGAAGCCCCATTTCAGTAAACTTTCGCAAAATTAAAAGCAATGACATAAACACGGTCATATATTTTACTACCTTTAAAGTTATATATTTTAATACAGGTTAGAACAAAATCATTCCACAAGCCCAAAAAGGTATGCCATATCGAAATTTGAGTTCATTTGACCAAGTTATGGGCTTTTAAAGATGGAAAGAAGGCCCATTTCAGTAAACTTTCGCAAAATTAAAATCAATGACATAAAAACGGTTATATTTTTTACTACCTTTAAAGTTATATATATTAATGCAGATTACAACTTTATAATTCCACAAGCCCACAAAGGTGTGCCATATCGAAATCCGAGTTCATTTGACCAAGTTATGGGCTTTTAAAGATGGAAAGAAGGCCCATTTCAGTAAACTTTCGCAAAATTAAAATCAATGACATAAAAACGGTCATATTTTATACTACCTTTAAAGTTATATAAATAATTAAAGATTTGCACCATAAGTGTATTAAAAAAATCTTTATTTAATTTTACTTCTACACTGGTTACAATATTTTGGAAGAACACCGACCTACTGTTGATAAGTCTCAAACTGAACTCATTCTCTAACTCCTACTTCACTTACGATCATACCTCGGTTTTAAGCTTTAGAGCTTTCTGTGAGTGGGATCTATTGCAATTGAGTGATTCTTTAAATTTAGACTTTGGACTCCAGACTTGGGTCCCGTAATCTGAGTATCCTGATTCGTGGGAACGTGCCGATAGTCTGAATAGCGGCTCGTTCTAATTGTTTAGTCTATCAAGTTTGGTTTTTTGTTTCATGGAAATTTCCTCTGGCTTGCCTATAGTTCAGTAATTTTCCATTAGCTTGTTGACAATTAAATCTGGATTCTTATTTTAAAGGGTGTCTTGAGGGTGACTGCATAATGTGTGTATGTATGTGTGGGTGTGTGGACATGTACATAGGAGTATGTGGTAGTATGGATATGTCACTCCCCCATCCGTTGATTTTGGCCTGTCCTCAGGTCGATAATCTTGGGTATAACATTATATTTTCTTCTATGTTAATTTGGTTGGGTAGATCGTTTACAATTTCTGTGCTTTTTGGTGTTTCTTCCTTTGGTTTTATATATTTTACAATAAGTTTTCTTGGTATGTTCTTAAATTTATACCATAAATACAATAAAATGCTTATAATAATGAGTACAAAGGTTGTTAAAGTAATAGTTTGAAATACATTATAATATTTTGTATGTGATTCTATTATCTCTTTTGTTTGAATACAAGACAAGGGTTCTAATTTTGTTACATTATTGCTTACGTAAACACTCTGTGTATAATCTAACATTGAATTTGAAAGAGTGTATTCATCTAATTGTACTGAACAATTAAGGATTTTGATGAGGTTACTTCCGACTATAGAAATTTCTTTATTAATGCAATTTTGATTCAGCAATGTTTTAGGGATATTCCATGTCAATAAAATATTGGGTTCAACAAAATTAATTTGGAAATTTTTGTAAGTTTTCGTATATTTGCATTCAGTGTTTTCCTGTCTAATTATTCCATTTATACAATCATCAGTTACTATTTTTCCTGTTTCTTTATTAAATAATTTATCTTCATAAATGAAATATTTATCCAGTATATTTTCTGTTAAAATATAGTTATTTTCATCGGGATAAGGAATAATTTCAAAAACGGGAGATTTGACTATCTCTGAAGGAATATGGGAAATAATCAAAATTTCATTTGTGTCTGTTTTAAGCCAAGTTGATGTTTTGATTCTCAACAATTTCTCAGGGTTCATGTTTTTCAAATAATCGTGTTTTAGTAATTTTGGATTAAATAGTCCCAATCTTGTCATTTGCATTCCTAATTCGATATCTTCTACATATTCTGTAAAGTGTTGTAAGTTAAATATTAAAACGTTGACTTGCTGTTCTCTTTCTCCTTTTTCTTTTAACTTGTTAATTATTTCGATTCCGTTATTTATGACATCGATAATCATATTTAAATCTGTATTTTGAACGCTAGTATCTACTAAATTATTGATTTTCTGTTCCATATCATCTTTATCCTCCTGATCTACGGTTCCGAATAAATATTTGTAAACTGTTCCTACGATATTGAATAGACCTCTCTTACTACGTTTTGCTATTGTAATTCCATTGATTTCTCTTTTATGTTTTTCTACTAAATATCTGATTTGGATAACATCATTAAACTCGTCGGCTTCTTTTAAAAGCTCTTCAAATGTTTGTTCGGTTTTTGTTATATTTACGCTTAAGTAATGATATTCATAATTAGTTGGGATTTCGATTGATCCTGTTTTAAATACAAGATATCCATTTTGTGCCTTTATGGGATTTATTTCAATACTTTGTCCAATTGTCAGTTGAATTTCAGTTGCTAATATTATAGAGAAAATTATTGTTTTCACCGAGTTGTTCCTGAGTCCGTTCATTTCCTTCTGTTTGCCTGGAATTATAATCATATTTACTTTGATTAATTTTCTTCTTCTTTTTGAACTTTGATTTATAATGAACAATCTTTCTTCCTCTATTCGTTTCTTCAAAATGTTTTTCATCTACCTTCTTCAAGGTTCCTGTCTTTTTAAATGGATTTGTAGTCTTGGATTTCACTAGAGGAGCTTGTTTGTATTTTGGATCTATTTCATAGTCCTGACGTTTCTCGTTTAATTTTTCAATTCTATTCATTTTCTTTTCTTGTGTATCGTAATCAGGAGTTCCTGCATACATAAATATGTCAGCTGGTATTTGATTTGTAGCATTATGTTTTGTTTTGTGATTGTAAATGTAAAGGATTAATTCGAACTTAGTATATCTGTTTTCAATGTCTGATTCGCTTCCTATAATTCTTAATTTTTCATTTACTGTTTTATGAAATCTTTCTATGTCCGAAACACCGTTTTTACTTGTTGTTACTTGAATTTGTACTCCTTCTGAGTTTAACCAGTTGTGTAAGGCTACACACATGAATGCGGAATCTTTATCTGCTTTGATTTCTTGTGGTTTTCCCATTTCATTGAATACTTTCATAATAGCTCTTTTGGCTTCTAACCAGTCTCTACCTGTGACTTCTACTAGGGTAGCAAATTTGGAATATACATCGATACATGATAAAAATTGTTGGTTACCTACCATGTAAAAATCCATAACAAATTTTTCTCTTATATTTTGAATTTCTGGGGTAAGTTTAAATGTCAGTTTAGTATTTCTATGTTCTGTTTTAGCGATGTTACAAATTTCACATTCATTTATTATATTTTGAATTAACTTTTGATAATCAGGGAAATAATATTTTTCTCTAAACCACTTGGTAGTTTTCTCGATTCCTGGATGTAATAGTTCTTTATGTTTTTTCAAAATTGTTTCTTTAAAGTCTGTATATGTCAATATGTCTTCGAGTCTGGCTGTACATCTTACTAATTTTGTTAAATGGTTTGTATTTATGATTTCTACGTAGGCTTTTTGGAATGTGAGGAAACCTGAGCCATTATGGAAATAAACTGCGCTCTTTTTTGTGCATAAATATTCTTTAATTATTTCCTTCGCTGAAGTTTCTGTCATTTCTTTATAAATAATTTTGATTTTTAATTTATGGAAATAGTGTGTTATTTCTGTTGTATCTTCATTTCCTTTAATTAGTTCGATCTGTCGGGAGAAGTAGTTAAATGGTCTTTCAGTTATAGAAATGTAGTTTTGGTTATCTTCTTGGGCACTATGCGCTGTTGCGTCTGCGTTACTAGCAGTTTCTTCTGGTGTGTTTTCTTCAGAATTTTCTGTGTACATAATTTCTTCTATTTTGGTTCTAGATAGTGCGTCGGCTACGTAATTCTCTTTCCCTGGCAAATATTTTATTTGATAATCGTATTCATTTAGTTTTATCTTCCATCTTTGTAATTTCATTTTCGGTTCTTTAATATTGTTTAACCAAACTAAAGGTTTGTGATCACTTAATATTTCAAAAGGTCTGCCGAATAAATATGACCTGAAATACTTGGTGGCCCATACCATTGCTAAGAGTTCTTTTTCTATGGTGGAATAATTTATTTCGTGTTCGTTAAGGGTTCTGCTGGCATAACAAATGGGTTTATGATTTTGAGATAATACTGCTCCTATCGCCATGTTGCTTGCGTCTGTTGTCAAAGAGAATGACTTATTAAAGTCGGGGTAAATTAGAATGGGATCGGATGTAATCAAGATTTTCATTTTTTCGAATGCTTCTATGTATGGTTTGTCTTTAATGTTAATTGTTGCTCCTTTCTTTAGTTTTATTGTCATGGGTTTTACAATATTTGCAAAGTTTGGTATGAATTTCCTATAAAATCCACATAATCCTAGAAATGATTTTATCTCCTTTGGAGTTTTTGGTACCGGGAATCCATTTTGTGCCTTTATGGGATTTATTTCAATACTTTGTCCAATTGTCAGTTGAATTTCAGTTGCTAATATTATAGAGAAAATTATTGTTTTCACCGAGTTGTTCCTGAGTCCGTTCATTTCCTTCTGTTTGCCTGGAATTATAATCATATTTACTTTGATTAATTTTCTTCTTCTTTTTGAACTTTGATTTATAATGAACAATCTTTCTTCCTCTATTCGTTTCTTCAAAATGTTTTTCATCTACCTTCTTCAAGGTTCCTGTCTTTTTAAATGGATTTGTAGTCTTGGATTTCACTAGAGGAGCTTGTTTGTATTTTGGATCTATTTCATAGTCCTGACGTTTCTCGTTTAATTTTTCAATTCTATTCATTTTCTTTTCTTGTGTATCGTAATCAGGAGTTCCTGCATACATAAATATGTCAGCTGGTATTTGATTTGTAGCATTATGTTTTGTTTTGTGATTGTAAATGTAAAGGATTAATTCGAACTTAGTATATCTGTTTTCAATGTCTGATTCGCTTCCTATAATTCTTAATTTTTCATTTACTGTTTTATGAAATCTTTCTATGTCCGAAACACCGTTTTTACTTGTTGTTACTTGAATTTGTACTCCTTCTGAGTTTAACCAGTTGTGTAAGGCTACACACATGAATGCGGAATCTTTATCTGCTTTGATTTCTTGTGGTTTTCCCATTTCATTGAATACTTTCATAATAGCTCTTTTGGCTTCTAACCAGTCTCTACCTGTGACTTCTACTAAGGTAGCAAATTTGGAATATACATCGATACATGATAAAAATTGTTGGTTACCTACCATGTAAAAATCCATAACAAATTTTTCTCTTATATTTTGAATTTCTGGGGTAAGTTTAAATGTCAGTTTAGTATTTCTATGTTCTGTTTTAGCGATGTTACAAATTTCACATTCATTTATTATATTTTGAATTAACTTTTGATAATCAGGGAAATAATATTTTTCTCTAAACCACTTGGTAGTTTTCTCGATTCCTGGATGTAATAGTTCTTTATGTTTTTTCAAAATTGTTTCTTTAAAGTCTGTATATGTCAATATGTCTTCGAGTCTGGCTGTACATCTTACTAATTTTGTTAAATGGTTTGTATTTATGATTTCTACGTAGGCTTTTTGGAATGTGAGGAAACCTGAGCCATTATGGAAATAAACTGCGCTCTTTTTTGTGCATAAATATTCTTTAATTATTTCCTTCGCTGAAGTTTCTGTCATTTCTTTATAAATAATTTTGATTTTTAATTTATGGAAATAGTGTGTTATTTCTGTTGTATCTTCATTTCCTTTAATTAGTTCGATCTGTCGGGAGAAGTAGTTAAATGGTCTTTCAGTTACAGAAATGTAGTTTTGGTTATCTTCTTGGGCACTATGCGCTGTTGCGTCTGCGTTACTAGCAGTTTCTTCTGGTGTGTTTTCTTCAGAATTTTCTGTGTACATAATTTCTTCTATTTTGGTTCTAGATAGTGCGTCGGCTACGTAATTCTCTTTCCCTGGCAAATATTTTATTTGATAATCGTATTCATTTAGTTTTATCTTCCATCTTTGTAATTTCATTTTCGGTTCTTTAATATTGTTTAACCAAACTAAAGGTTTGTGATCACTTAATATTTCAAAAGGTCTGCCGAATAAATATGACCTGAAATACTTGGTGGCCCATACCATTGCTAAGAGTTCTTTTTCTATGGTGGAATAATTTATTTCGTGTTCGTTAAGGGTTCTGCTGGCATAACAAATGGGTTTATGATTTTGAGATAATACTGCTCCTATCGCCATGTTGCTTGCGTCTGTTGTCAAAGAGAATGACTTATTAAAGTCGGGGTAAATTAGAATGGGATCGGATGTAATCAAGATTTTCATTTTTTCGAATGCTTCTATGTATGGTTTGTCTTTAATGTTAATTGTTGCTCCTTTCTTTAGTTTTATTGTCATGGGTTTTACAATATTTGCAAAGTTTGGTATGAATTTCCTATAAAATCCACATAATCCTAGAAATGATTTTATCTCCTTTGGAGTTTTTGGTACCGGGAAATTTATAATAGCACTTATTTTTTTCGGGTTTGGTTTTATACCTGTTGTTGTTACTATATGACCGAGGAACTCTGTTTCTTTTTTCATAAATTCGCATTTATCCAATTGTAGTTTTAAATTTGCGTCTCGAAGTTTTTGGAAAACCTTTTTTAATGATAAAATGTGTTCCTCCAATGAAGTGGAAAAAATTATAATATCATCTAGATATACTAAACAATCTTTATAGATTAAGTCCTCTACAACTAATCTGAATTTTGGTTTACCTGATGCATCACTTTTTTTTGGAACTATCCAAATTGGTGAGCAATAGGGAGATTTTGACTTGCGAACTATTCCTTGTTCGATCATTTCATTTATTTGTTTATTCACCTCCTCATCAAAAGTTTGAGGGTATTTGTACGGTTTCCTATATATAGGGTCTTCGTGTTTCGTTTGTATCGAATGTCTGATGGTACTTGTGAAAGTCAAATTTTCACCTTCCTTGTACTGAATATCATGGTATTCGAACAAAACCCTTTTTAAGTTTTCCTTCTCTTCTTCGTTTAAATGTTCTAGTCTGTATTCATTGCATTCCTTTAATTCGTTATTAATAGCAAAGTTAAAAGATTGGTCCTTTGATAAGGGCGGATTAAGGCATTCTAATGCGGTCTTATCCTCTTCAATCTTGTCCTTTACTATATCGTTTTCGCCATATCTTATATAAAGTAGCGTGTTTCCTAACGTGACTGTTTCTTTTTCGTAGTCTATTTTTGCTTTACTGTCCCTTAAATAGTCTCTACCTATTAGGATGTCGTAGCTGTTGGAAAATTTATGTAAAAAGAATTTTTGTTTAGACGGACAAATTTTGGAAGGATCCAATGTTATGCTTTTATTTATTTCCATTGAACCGTTTATTGTAAATACTTTTAATTTTTCGATTTGTTCTTTATTATCTCCAAAATTTTCTGTCATTAGGTTGATAGATGACCCGGTACCTACCATTGCTCTAAGGATCTTTCCCTTAATCATCACCCTTACATATGGGCAACATCTTCTGAATCCGAGGCAGTTTGCTGAAAATTTACGTCCATTTTATTCTGTGTACTCTCGTTTTCCCTCTGTCTTTTGACAGGTGCATTTGGAGAATTATTTGATGTGGATGCCTGGAAATTTAAGGGATTTTGGGCCCTGCCTTGATCTAAGTTTCTCCTAAACTCATGATAATTTCCCTGGTTTCTAGGGGGAATTTGATTTATTTGATTTCTGTTCGTCGAACTTTGAGGATTTGTTGAGTTGTTCATGTTGTTATTGTAACTGTTTCTTGGGTAATTATGTGTCTGAGAATTATATTTTTGGTAATAATGATTCTGATGCGAAAGGTTACTTCCCGAATTTCTTCGGTTATCATAAAGTTTTGGTTTATAATTATCAAAAGGGTCTGAATCCCAATGACCTAAAATCATTGCTGATTCTTTTAAGTTAGAAAGTGTTGAGATATCCATTTTGGATAGGGAATTATATAATCGGTCGGGAAGTTTTCTCTCAATACAATCCTTAATTGTTTTGTTTAAAAAATTTGTATAAATGGATCTTTCCATTGGATCCGATTCTAACTCTAACTTATTATTTACTTTTGAAGACCTAAACTGTAGTTCATTAACGAACTTACTTATGCTTCCTTGATACTGGGTGTCCCGCACATGTTGTATAATATCCTCGTATGGTCTATGATCCTTGAAGTCCTTGATTAGGGCTGCTTTAGTTGTTATCCATGTATTAGATTTCTCCTCTTCGATGACTCTCTGGGCTGAATCGACAATGGTCCTCTCTATAGCTCCGTATATGATGTGAGTTTGTCGGACGTCTTGAGTAGGGTATAGTTGTAAGAGGTACTCCACTCTGGCTATATATCGACTTAATTCCGATGGGTTTCCATCGAAATATGGCAATTCCTTGATTTGGCCGATTAATTGATTCAAATGAATCTCGGACAACTGTGGTAACGTTGAGGGGTTTGCCATTTTTATTGTTCTTTTCAATATTTGCACTTTAAGTTTTCTTTAGCGCGTATTGACCGATTTGGATTTTAGTTTTAGTCTATTGGTTGTATAAATTACACATGAACTCTTCTGTTTTTTCAATATTGGCACTTTTTATTTTAGGTTTTTAAGCGCACATTGACCGAATTGGAATTTGTTGTTGTAAGTTCTTCGTGCGAAATTTGCACATAGATTCTTATGCGGATCTCGGTGATTGTCTTTTATTTGTTCACTGATTATTCGCTGATCCGGATAAACTAGTTGTTTAGTATTATCCTGGTAGTGGATCAGTACCGGTGACTTTTCAAAAGGACTTTTGAGATCCTGCGATCCCGACTGCGCCAATTAAAGACTTGCACCATAAGTGTATAAAAAAAAATCTTTATTTAATTTTACTTTTACACTGGTTACAATATTTTGGAAGAACACCGACCTACTGTTGATAAGTCTCAAACTGAACTCATTCTCTAACTCCTACTTCACTTACGATCATACCTCGGTTTTAAGCTTTAGAGCTTTCTGTGAGTGGGATCTATTGCAATTGAGTGATTCTTTAAATTTAGACTTTGGACTCCAGACTTGGGTCCCGTAATCTGAGTATCCTGATTCGTGGGAACGTGCCGATAGTCTGAATAGCGGCTCGTTCTAATTGTTTAGTCTATCAAGTTTGGTTTTTTGTTTCATGAAAATTTCCTCTGGCTTGCCTATAGTTCGGTAATTTTCCATTAGCTTGTTGACAATTAAATCTGGATTCTTATTTTAAAGGGTGTCTTGAGGGTGACTGCATAATGTGTGTATGTATGTGTGGGTGTGTGGACATGTACATAGGAGTATGTGGTAGTATGGATATGTCACTATATTAATGAAGATTACAACTTTATAATTCCACAAGCCCACAAAGGTGTGCCATATTGAAATCCGAGTTCATTTGACCAAGTTATGGGCTTTTAAAGATGGAAAGAAGGCCGATTTCAGTAATTTTTCGCAAAGTTAAAATCAATGACATAAAAACGGTCATATTTTTTACTACCTTTAAAGTTATATATATTAATGCAGATAACAACATAATTATTCCACAAGCCTATAAAGGTATGCCATATCGAAATCCGAGTTCATTTGACCAAGTTATGGGCTTTTAAAAATGGAAAGAAGGGCCATTTCAGTAAACCTTTGCAAAATTAAAATCAATGACATAAAAAAGGTCATATTTTTTACTACCTTTAAAGTTATATATATTAATGCAGATTACAACATTATCATTCGAAAAGCCCACAAAGGTGTGCCATATCGAAATCCGAGTTCATTTGACCAAGTTATGGGCTTTTAAAAATGAAAAGAAAGCCCATTTCAGTAAACCTTCGCAAAATTAAAATGAATGACATAAAAACGGTCATATTTTTTACTACCTTTAAAGTTATATATATTAATGCAGATTACAACATTATCATTCCACAAGCCCACATAGGTGTGCCATATCGAAATCCGAGTTCATTTGACCAAGTTATGGGCTTTTTAAAATGGAAAGAAGGCCCATTTCAGTAAACCATCGCAAAATTAAAATCAATGACATAAAAACGGTCATTTTTGTACCCTTGCAGAGGGTATATTGATTTCAGTCAGAAGTTTGCAACGCAGTGAAGGAGACGTTTCCGACCTGATATATATATATATATATTCTGATCAGCATGACTAGACGAGATGATCTAGCCATGTCTGTCTGTCCGTCCGTTCCTACGCAAACTTGTATCTTAGTTTGAAAGCTATCGGGCTGAAACTCTCCCAAAAGTCTTATATCTTTTGCAGGTAGTATATAAGTCGGAACCAGCCGGATCGGACAACTATATCTTATAGCTCCCATAGAAATAATCGGACAAAAAAATTAAAATAAATTATATCTTTGGTGTTTTTTAGCATATAACCTCCTAAGCTTGGATATAACATTTTTTAATTAGTTTTGAGTTTCGACTTAAATTTTATCGAAATCGGAGGACTATATCATATAGCTGCCATAGGAACGATCGGAAAATTGGTAGGAAAATAATATGAAACAAATTATAGCTTTGGTGTTTTTTAACATATAACCTCCTACGCTTGGAAATAACATTTTTTAATTAGTTCTGAATTTCGAATTAAATTTTATCAAAATCGGACGACTGTATCATTTAGCTGCCATAGGAACGATCGGAAAATTGGTAAGAAAATAATATGAAACAAATTATAGCTTCGGTGTTTTTTGACATATTATCTTATACTATTGGGAATATCATTTTTTGTGTTCTTAAATTTAATAATTATAGCTGCAAGGGTATATAAGCTTCGGCTTGCCGAAGCTTACCTTCTTTCTGGTTTTTACTACCTTTAAAGTTATAAATATTAATGCAGATAACAACATTATCACTCCACAAGCCCAAAAAGGTATGCCATATCGAAATCCGAGTTCATTTGACCAAGCTATGGGCTTTTAAAGATGAAAAGAAGGCCCATTTCAGTAAACTTTCGAAAATTAAAATCAATGACATTAAAACGGTCATATTTTTTACTACCTTTAAAGTTATATATATTAATGCAGATTACAACTTTATAATTCCACAAGCCCACAAAGGTGTGCCATTTCGAAATCCGAGTTCATTTGACCAAGTTATGGGCTTTTAAAGATGGAAAGAAGGCCCATTTCAGTAAACTTTCGCAAAATTAAAATCAATGACATAAAAACGGTCATATTTTTTACTACCTTTAAAGTTATATATAATAATGCAGATAACAACATGATCATTCCACAAGCCTATAAAGGTATGCCCTATCGAAATCCGAGTTCATTTGACCAAGTTATGGGCTTTTAAAAATGGAAAGAAGGCCCATTTCAGTAAACCTTCGCAAAATTAAAATCAATGACATTAAAACGGTCATATTTTTTACTACCTTTAAAGTTATATATATTAATGCAGATTACAACTTTATAATTCCACAAGCCCACAAAGGTGTGCCATATCGAAATCCGAGTTCATTTGACCAAGTTATGGGCTTTTAAAGATGGAAAGAAGGCCCATTTCAGTAAACTTTCGCAAAATTAAAATCAATGACATAAAAACGGTCATATTTTTTTGCTACCTTTAAAGTTATATATTAAAATGCAGATAACAGCATGATCATTCCACAAGCCTATAAAGGTATGCCATATCGAAATCCGAGTTCATTTGACCAAGTTATGGGCTTTTAAAAATGGAAAGAAGGCCCATTTCAGTAAACCTTCGCAAAATTAAAATCAATGACATTAAAACGGTCATATTTTTTACTACCTTTAAAGTTATATATATTAATGCAGATTACAACTTTATAATTCCACAAGCCCACAAAGGTGCGCCATATCGAAATCCGAGTTCATTTGACCAAGTTATGGGCTTTTAAAGATGGAAAGAAGGCCCATTTCAGTAAACTTTCGCAAAATTAAAATCAATGACATAAAAAAGGTCATATTTTTTACTACCTTTAAAGTTATATATTTTAATGCAGATAACAACATAATCATTCCACAAGCCCATAAAGGTGTGCCACATCGAAATCCGAGTTCATTTGACCAAGTTATGGGCTTTTAAAAATGGAAAGAAGGCCCATTTCAGTAAACCTTCGCAAAATTAAAATCATTGGCATAAAACGGTCATATTTTGTACTACCTTTAAAGTTATATATTTTAATGCAGATAACAACATAATCATTCCACAAGTCCATAATGGTACGCCATATCGAAATCCGAGTTGATTTGGCCAAGTTATGGGCTCTTAAAGATGGAAAGAAGCCCCATTTCAGTAAACTTTCGCAAAATTAAAAGCAATGACATAAACACGGTCATATATTTTACTACCTTTAAAGTTATATATTTTAATACAGGTTAGAACAAAATCATTCCACAAGCCCAAAAAGGTATGCCATATCGAAATCCGAGTTTATTTGACCAAGTTATGGGCTTTTAAAGATGGAAAGAAGGCCCATTTCAGTAAACTTTCGCAAAATTAAAATCAATGACATAAAAACGGTCATATTTTATACTACCTTTATAGTTATATATATTAATGCAGATTACAACTTTATAATTCCACAAGCCCACAAAGGTGTGCCACATCGAAATCCGAGTTCATTTGACCAAGTTATGGGCTTTTAAAGACGGAAAGAAGGCCCACTTCAGTACACTTTCGCAAAATTAAAATCAATGACATAAAAACGGTCATATTTTTTACTACCTTTAAAGTTATATATATTAATGCAGATAACAACATATTTATTCCACAAGCCTATAAAGGTATGCCATATCGAAATCCGAGTTCATTTGACCAAGTTATGGGCTTTTAAAGGTGGAAAGAAGGCCCATTTCAGTAAACCTTTGCAAAATTAAAATCAATGACATAAAAACGGTCATATTTTTTACTACCTTTAAAGTTATATATTTTAATGCAGATAACAACATAATCATTCCACAAGCCTATAAAGGTATGCCATATCGAAATCCGAGTTCATTTGACCAAGTTATGGGCTTTTAAAAATGAAAAGAAAGGCCATTTCAGTAAACCTTCGCAAAATTAAAATCAATGACATAACAAGAAAGAAAGTTAGCTTCGGCAAGCCGAAGCTTATATACCCTTGCAGCTATAATTATTAAATTTAAAAACACAAAAAATTATATTCCCAATAGTATAAGATAATATGTCGGAAAACACCGAAGCTATAATTTGATTCATATTATTTTCCTACCAATTTTCCGATCGTTCCTATGGCAGCTATATGATATAGTCGTCCGATTTCGATAAAATTTTAGTCAAAATTCATAACTAATTAAAAAAAGTTTTTTCCAAGCTTAGGAGGTTATATGGTTAAAAACACCAAAGATATAATTTTTTTTAATTTTTTTGTCCGATTATTCCTATGGGAGCTATAAGATATAGTTGTCCGATCCGGCTGGTTCCGACTTATATGCTACCTGCAAAAGATATAAGACTTTAATGAAAGTTTTAGCCCGATAACTTTAAAACTGAGAGACTAGTTTGCGTAGAAACGGACGGACAGACGGACATGGCTAGATCGACTCGTCTAGTCATGCTGATCAAGAATATATATACTTTATGGGGTCGAAAACGTCTCCTTCACTGCGTTGCAAACTTCTGACTGAAATCAATATACCCTCTGCAAGGGTATAAAAACGGTCATATTTTTAACTACCTTTAAAGTTAAATGTTTAAGTGCGGATAACATTATAATCATTCCACAAGCACATAAAGGTATGCCATATCGAAATCCGAGTCCTTTTAACCAAGTTATGGGCTTTTAAAGATGGAAAGAAGGCCCATTTCAGTAAACCTCTGCAAAATTAAATCACAAGCCCATAAAGGTATGCCTTATCGAAATCCGAGTTCATTTGACCAAGTTATGGGCTTTTAAAGATGGAGAGAAGGCCCATTTCAGTAAACTTTCGAAAATTAAAATCAATGACTAAAAACGGTCATATTTTTTACTACCTTTAAAGTTATATATTTTAATGCAGATAACAACATAATCATTCCACAAGCTTATAAAGGTATGCCATATCGAAATCCGAGTTCATTTGACCAAGTTATGGGCTTTTAAAAATGTAAAGGCCCATTTCAGTAAACCTTCGCAAAATTAAAATCAATGACATAAAAGCGGTCATACTTTTTACTACCTTTAAAGTTATATATATTAATGCAGATTTCAACATTATCATTCCACAAGCCCACAAAGGTGTGCCATATCAAAATCCGAGTTTATTTGACCAATTTATGGGCTTTTAAAAATGGAAAGAAGGCCCACTTCAGTAAACCTTCGCAAAATTAAAATCAATGACATTAAAACGGTCATATTTTTTACTACCTTTAAAGTTATATATATTAATGCAGATAACAACATAATTATTCCACAAGCCTATAAAGGTATGTCATATCGAAATCCGAGTTCATTTGACCAAGTTATGGGCTTTTAAAGGTGGAAAGAAGTCCCATTTCAGTAAACCTTTGCAAAATTAAAATCAATGACATAAAAACGGTCATATTTTTTACTACCTTTAAAGTTATATATTTTAATGCAGATAACAACATAATCATTCCACAAGCCTATAAAGGTATGCCATATCGAAATCCGAGTTCATTTGACCAAGTTATGGGCTTTTAAAAATGGAAAGAAGGCCCATTTCAGTAAACCTTCGCAAAATTAAAATCAATGACATTAAAACGGTCATATTTCTTACTACCTTTAAAGTTATATATATTAATGCAGATTACAACTTTATAATTCCACAAGCCCACAAAGGTGTGCCATATCGAAATCCGAGTTCATTTGACCAAGTTATGGGCTTTTAAAGATGGAAAGAAGGCCCATTTCAGTAAACTTTCGCAAAATTAAAATCAATGACATAAAAACGGTCATATTTTTTTGCTACCTTTAAAGTTATATATTTAAATGCAGATAACAGCATGATCATTCCACAAGCCTATAAAGGTATGCCATATCGAAATCCGAGTTCATTTGACCAAGTTATGGGCTTTTAAAAATGGAAAGAAGGCCCATTTCAGTAAACCTTCGCAAAATTAAAATCAATGACATTAAAACGGTCATATTTTTTACTACCTTTAAAGTTATATATATTAATGCAGATTACAACTTTATAATTCCACAAGCCCACAAAGGTGCGCCATATCGAAATCCGAGTTCATTTGACCAAGTTATGGGCTTTTAAAGATGGAAAGAAGGCCCATTTCAGTAAACTTTCGCAAAATTAAAATCAATGACATAAAAAAGGTCATATTTTTTACTACCTTTAAAGTTATATATTTTAATGCAGATAACAACATAATCATTCCACAAGCCCATAAAGGTGTGCCACATCGAAATCCGAGTTCATTTGACCAAGTTATGGGCTTTTAAAAATGGAAAGAAGGCCCATTTCAGTAAACCTTCGCAAAATTAAAATCATTGGCATAAAACGGTCATATTTTGTACTACCTTTAAAGTTATATATTTTAATGCAGATAACAACATAATCATTCCACAAGTCCATAATGGTACGCCATATCGAAATCCGAGTTGATTTGGCCAAGTTATGGGCTCTTAAAGATGGAAAGAAGCCCCATTTCAGTAAACTTTCGCAAAATTAAAAGCAATGACATAAACACGGTCATATATTTTACTACCTTTAAAGTTATATATTTTAATACAGGTTAGAACAAAATCATTCCACAAGCCCAAAAAGGTATGCCATATCGAAATCCGAGTTTATTTGACCAAGTTATGGGCTTTTAAAGATGGAAAGAAGGCCCATTTCAGTAAACTTTCGCAAAATTAAAATCAATGACATAAAAACGGTCATATTTTATACTACCTTTATAGTTATATATATTAATGCAGATTACAACTTTATAATTCCACAAGCCCACAAAGGTGTGCCACATCGAAATCCGAGTTCATTTGACCAAGTTATGGGCTTTTAAAGACGGAAAGAAGGCCCACTTCAGTACACTTTCGCAAAATTAAAATCAATGACATAAAAACGGTCATATTTTTTACTACCTTTAAAGTTATATATATTAATGCAGATAACAACATATTTATTCCACAAGCCTATAAAGGTATGCCATATCGAAATCCGAGTTCATTTGACCAAGTTATGGGCTTTTAAAGGTGGAAAGAAGGCCCATTTCAGTAAACCTTTGCAAAATTAAAATCAATGACATAAAAACGGTCATATTTTTTACTACCTTTAAAGTTATATATTTTAATGCAGATAACAACATAATCATTCCACAAGCCTATAAAGGTATGCCATATCGAAATCCGAGTTCATTTGACCAAGTTATGGGCTTTTAAAAATGAAAAGAAAGGCCATTTCAGTAAACCTTCGCAAAATTAAAATCAATGACATAACAAGAAAGAAAGTTAGCTTCGGCAAGCCGAAGCTTATATACCCTTGCAGCTATAATTATTAAATTTAAAAACACAAAAAATTATATTCCCAATAGTATAAGATAATATGTCGGAAAACACCGAAGCTATAATTTGTTTCATATTATTTTCCTACCAATTTTCCGATCGTTCCTATGGCAGCTATATGATATAGTCGTCCGATTTCGATAAAATTTTAGTCAAAATTCATAACTAATTAAAAAAAGTTTTTTCCAAGCTTAGGAGGTTATATGGTTAAAAACACCAAAGATATACTTTTTTTTAATTTTTTTGTCCGATTATTCCTATGGGAGCTATAAGATATAGTTGTCCGATCCGGCTGGTTCCGACTTATATGCTACCTGCAAAAGATATAAGACTTTAATGAAAGTTTTAGCCCGATAACTTTAAAACTGAGAGACTAGTTTGCGTAGAAACGGACGGACAGACGGACATGGCTAGATCGACTCGTCTAGTCATGCTGATCAAGAATATATATACTTTATGGGGTCGAAAACGTCTCCTTCACTGCGTTGCAAACTTCTGACTGAAATCAATATACCCTCTGCAAGGGTATAAAAACGGTCATATTTTTAACTACCTTTAAAGTTAAATGTTTAAGTGCGGATAACATTATAATCATTCCACAAGCACATAAAGGTATGCCATATCGAAATCCGAGTCCTTTTAACCAAGTTATGGGCTTTTAAAGATGGAAAGAAGGCCCATTTCAGTAAACCTCTGCAAAATTAAATCACAAGCCCATAAAGGTATGCCTTATCGAAATCCGAGTTCATTTGACCAAGTTATGGGCTTTTAAAGATGGAGAGAAGGCCCATTTCAGTAAACTTTCGAAAATTAAAATCAATGACTAAAAACGGTCATATTTTTTACTACCTTTAAAGTTATATATTTTAATGCAGATAACAACATAATCATTCCACAAGCTTATAAAGGTATGCCATATCGAAATCCGAGTTCATTTGACCAAGTTATGGGCTTTTAAAAATGTAAAGGCCCATTTCAGTAAACCTTCGCAAAATTAAAATCAATGACATAAAAGCGGTCATACTTTTTACTACCTTTAAAGTTATATATATTAATGCAGATTTCAACATTATCATTCCACAAGCCCACAAAGGTGTGCCATATCAAAATCCGAGTTTATTTGACCAATTTATGGGCTTTTAAAAATGGAAAGAAGGCCCACTTCAGTAAACCTTCGCAAAATTAAAATCAATGACATAAAAACAGTCATATTTTTTACTACCTTTAAAGTTATATATTTTAATGCAGATAACAACATGATCATTCCACAAGCCTATAAAGGTATGCCATATCGAAATCCGAGTTCATTTGACCAAGTTATGGGCTTTTAAAAATGGAAAGAAGGCCCATTTCAGTAAACCTTCGCAAAATTAAAATCAATGACATTAAAACGGTCATATTTTTAACTACCTTTAAAGTTATATATATTAATGCAGATTACAACTGTATAATTCCACAAGCCCACAAAGGTGCGCCATATCGAAATCCGAGTTCATTTGACCAAGTTATGGGCTTTTAAAGATGGAAAGAAGGCCCATTTCAGTAAACTTTCGCAAAATTAAAATCAATGACATAAAAAAGGTCAAATTTTTTACTACCTTTAAAGTTATATATTTTAATGCAGATAGCAACATAATCATTCCACAAGCCCATAAAGGTGTGCCACATCGAAATCCGAGTTCATTTGACCAAGTTATGGGCTTTTAAAGATGGAAAGAAGGCCCATTTCAGTAAACCTTCGCAAAATTAAAATCATTGGCATAAAACGGTCATATTTTTTACTACCTTTAAAGTTATATATTTTAATGCAGATAACAACATAATCATTCCACAAGTCCATAATGGTACGCCATATCGAAATCCGAGTTGATATGGCCAAGTTATGGGCTCTTAAAGATGGAAAGAAGCCCCATTTCAGTAAACTTTCGCAAAATGAAAAGCAATGACATAAACACGGTCATATATTTTACTTCCTTTAAAGTTATATATTTTAATACAGGTTAGAACAAAATCATTCCACAAGCCCAAAAAGGTATGCCATATCGAAATCCGAGTTCATTTGACCAAGTTATGGGCTTTTAAAAATGTAAAGAAGGCCCATTTCAGTAAACCTTCGCAAAATTAAAATCAATGACATAAAAGCGGTCATACTTTTTACTACCGTTAAAGTTATATATATTAATGCAGATTTCAACATTATCATTCCACAAGCCCACAAAGGTGTGCCATATCAAAATCCGAGTTTATTTGACCAATTTATGGGCTTTTAAAAATGGAAAGAAGGCCCATTTCAGTAAACTTTCGCAAAATTAAAATCAATGACATAAAAACGGTCATATTTTATACTACCTTTATAGTTATATATATTAATGCAGATTACAACTTTATAATTCCACAAGCCCACAAAGGTGTGCCATATCGAAATCCGAGTTCATTTGACCAAGTTATGGGCTTTTAAAGATGGAAAGAAGGCCCACTTCAGTACACTTTCGCAAAATTAAAATCAATGACATAAAAACGGTCATATTTTTTACTACCTTTAAAGTTATATATATTAATGCAGATAACAACATAAATATTCCACAAGCCTATAAAGGTATGTCATATCGAAATCCGAGTTCATTTGACCAAGTTATGGGCTTTTAAAGGTGGAAAGAAGGCCCATTTCAGTAAACCTTTGCAAAATTAAAATCAATGACATAAAAACGGTCATATTTTTTACTACCTTTAAAGTTATATATTTTAATGCAGATAACAACATAATCATTCCACAAGCCTATAAAGGTATGCCATATCGAAATCCGAGTTCATTTGACCAAGTTATGGGCTTTTAAAAATGAAAAGAAAGGCCATTTCAGTAAACCTTCGCAAAATTAAAATCAATGACATAACAAGAAAGAAAGTTAGCTTCGGCAAGCCGAAGCTTATATACCCTTGCAGCTATAATTATTAAATTTAAAAACACAAAAAATGATATTCCCAATAGTATAAGATAATAGTCGAAAAACACCGAAGCTATAATTTGTTTCATATTATTTTCCTTCCAATTTTCCGATCGTTCCTATGGCAGCTATATGATATAGTCGTCCGATTTCGATAAAATTTTAGTCAAAATTCATAACTAATTAAAAAAAGTTATTTCCAAGCTTAGGAGGTTATATGGTTAAAAACACCAAAGATATAATTTTTTTTAATTTTTTTGTCCGATTATTCCTATGGGAGCTATAAGATATAGTTGTCCGATCCGGCTGGTTCCGACTTATATGCTACCTGCAAAAGATATAAGACTTTAATGAAAGTTTTAGCCCGATAACTTTAAAACTGAGAGACTAGTTTGCGTAGAAACGGACGGACAGACGGACATGGCTAGATCGACTCGTCTAGTCATGCTGATCAAGAATATATATACTTTATGGGGTCGAAAACGTCTCCTTCACTGCGTTGCAAACTTCTGACTGAAATCAATATACCCTCTGCAAGGGTATAAAAACGGTCATATTTTTAACTACCTTTAAAGTTAAATGTTTAAGTGCGGATAACATTATAATCATTCCACAAGCACATAAAGGTATGCCATATCGAAATCCGAGTCCTTTTAACCAAGTTATGGGCTTTTAAAGATGGAGAGAAGGCCCATTTCAGTAAACTTTCGAAAATTAAAATCAATGACTAAAAACGGTCATATTTTTTACTACCTTTAAAGTTATATATTTTAATGCAGATAACAACATAATCATTCCACAAGCTTATAAAGGTATGCCATATCGAAATCCGAGTTCATTTGACCAAGTTATGGGCTTTTAAAAATGTAAAGGCCCATTTCAGTAAACCTTCGCAAAATTAAAATCAATGACATAAAAGCGGTCATACTTTTTACTACCTTTAAAGTTATATATATTAATGCAGATTTCAACATTATCATTCCACAAGCCCACAGAGGTGTGCCATATCAAAATCCGAGTTTATTTGACCAATTTATGGGCTTTTAAAAATGGAAAGAAGGCCCACTTCAGTAAACCTTCGCAAAATTAAAATCAATGACATAAAAACGGTCATATTTTTTACTTTCTTTAAAGTTATATATTTTAATGCAGATAACAACATGATCATTCCACAAGCCTATAAAGGTATGCCATATCGAAATCCGAGTTCATTTGACCAAGTTATGGGCTTTTAAAAATGGAAAGAAGGCCCATTTCAGTAAACCTTCGCAAAATTAAAATCAATGACATTAAAACGGTCATATTTTTAACTACCTTTAAAGTTATATATATTAATGCAGATTACAACTTTATAATTCCACAAGCCCACAAAGGTGCGCCATATCGAAATCCGAGTTCATTTGACCAAGTTATGGGCTTTTAAAGATGGAAAGAAGGCCCATTTCAGTAAACTTTCGCAAAATTAAAATCAATGACATAAAAAAGGTCAAATTTTTTACTACCTTTAAAGTTATATATTTTAATGCAGATAACAACATAATCATTCCACAAGCCCATAAAGGTGTGCCACATCGAAATCCGAGTTCATTTGACCAAGTTATGGGCTTTTAAAGATGGAAAGAAGGCCCATTTCAGTAAACCTTCGCAAAATTAAAATCATTGGCATAAAACGGTCATATTTTTTACTACCTTTAAAGTTATATATTTTAATGCAGATAACAACATAATCATTCCACAAGTCCATAATGGTACGCCATATCGAAATCCGAGTTGATATGGCCAAGTTATGGGCTCTTAAAGATGGAAAGAAGCCCCATTTCAGTAAACTTTCGCAAAATGAAAAGCAATGACATAAACACGGTCATATATTTTACTTCCTTTAAAGTTATATATTTTAATACAGGTTAGAACAAAATCATTCCACAAGCCCAAAAAGGTATGCCATATCGAAATCCGAGTTCATTTGACCAAGTTATGGGCTTTTAAAAATGTAAAGAAGGCCCATTTCAGTAAACCTTCGCAAAATTAAAATCAATGACATAAAAGCGGTCATACTTTTTACTACCTTTAAAGTTATATATATTAATGCAGATTTCAACATTATCATTCCACAAGCCCACAAAGGTGTGCCATATCAAAATCCGAGTTTATTTGACCAATTTATGGGCTTTTAAAAATGGAAAGAAGGCCCATTTCAGTAAACTTTCGCAAAATTAAAATCAATGACATAAAAACGGTCATATTTTATACTACCTTTATAGTTATATATATTAATGCAGATTACAACTTTATAATTCCACAAGCCCACAAAGGTGTGCCATATCGAAATCCGAGTTCATTTGACCAAGTTATGGGCTTTTAAAGATGGAAAGAAGGCCCACTTCAGTACACTTTCGCAAAATTAAAATCAATGACATAAAAACGGTCATATTTTTTACTACCTTTAAAGTTATATATATTAATGCAGATAACAACATAATTATTCCACAAGCCTATAAAGGTATGTCATATCGAAATCAGAGTTCATTTGACCAAGTTATGGGCTTTTAAAGGTGGAAAGAAGGCCCATTTCAGTAAACCTTTGCAAAATTAAAATCAATGACATAAAAACGGTCATATTTTTTACTACCTTTAAAGTTATATATTTTAATGCAGATAACAACATGATCATTCCACAAGCCTATAAAGGTATGCCATATCGAAATCCGAGTTCATTTGACCAAGTTATGGGCTTTTAAAAATGGAAAGAAGGCCCATTTCAGTAAACCTTCGCAAAATTAAAATCAATGACATTAAAACGGTCATATTTTTAACTACCTTTAAAGTTATATATATTAATGCAGATTACAACTTTATAATTCCACAAGCCCACAAAGGTGCGCCATATCGAAATCCGAGTTCATTTGACCAAGTTATGGGCTTTTAAAGATGGAAAGAAGGCCCATTTCAGTAAACTTTCGCAAAATTAAAATCAATGAAATAAGAAAACGGTCATATTTTTTACTACCGTTAAAGTTATATATATTAATGCAGATTACAACATTATCATTCCACAAGCCCACAAAGGTGTGCCATATCGAAATCCGACTTCATTTGACCAAGTTATGGGCTTTTAAAAATGGAAAGAAGGCCCATTTCAGTAAACTTTCGCAAAATTAAAATCAATGACATAAAAACGGTCATATTTTTTACTACCTTTAAAGTTATATATATTAATGCAGATTACAACATTATCATTCCACAAGCCCACGAAGGTGTGCCATATCAAAATCCGAGTTCATTTGATCAAGTTATGGGCTTTTAAAAATGAAAAGAAAGCCCATTTCAGTAAACTTTCGCAAAATTAAATTCAATGAAATAAGAAAACGGTCATATTTTTTACTACCTTTAAAGTTATATATATTAATGCAGATTACAACATTATCATTCCACAAGCCCACATAGGTGTGCCATATCGAAATCCGAGTTCATTTGACCAAGTTATGGGCTTATTAAAATGGAAAGAAGGCCAATTTCAGTAAACCTTCGCAAAATTAAAATCAATGACATAAAAACGGTATATTGATTTCAGTCAGAAGTTTGCAACGCAGTGAAGGAGACTTTTCCGACCCCATAAAGTATATATATTCTTGATCAGCATGACTAGACGAGTTGATCTAGCCATGTCCGTCTGTCCGTCCGTTCCTACGCAAACTAGTCTCTCAGTTTTAAAGCTATCGGGCTGAAACTCTCCCAAAAGTCTTATATCTTTTGCAGGTAGTATATAAGTCGGAACCAGCCGGATCGGACAACTATATCTTATAGCTCCCATAGGAATAATCGGACAAAAAAATTAAAAAAAATTATATCTTTGGTGTTTTTTAGCATATAACCTCCTAAGCTTGGAAATAACATTTTTAATTAGTTTTGAGTTTTGACTTAAATTTTATCGAAATCGGACGACTATATCATATAGCTGCCATAGGAACGATCAAAAAATTGGTGGAAAAATAATATGAAACAAATTATAGCTTCTGTGTTTTTCAACATATAACCTCCAACGCTTGGAAATAACATTTTTTAATTAGTTCTGAATTTCGAATTTAATTTTATCAAAATCGGAAGACTATATCATATAACTGCCATAGGAACGATCGGAAAATTGGTAAGAAAATAATATGAAACAAATTATAGCTTCGGTGTTTTTTAACATATTATCTTATAGTATTGGGAATATCATTTTTTGTGTTTTTAAATTTAATAATTATAGCTGTTGTTGTTGTTGTTTTTACTACCTTTAAAGTTATATATATTAATGCAGATAACAACATTATCACTCCACAAGCTTAAAAAGGTATGCCATATCGAAATCCGAGGTCATTTGACCAAGCTATGGGCTTTTAAAGATGGAAAGAAGGCCCATTTCAGTAAACTTTCGAAAATTAAAATCAATGACATAAAAACGGTAATATTTTTAACTACCTTTAAACAGTATAATCATTCCACAAGCTTATAAAGGTATGCCATATCGAAATCCGAGTCCTTTTAACCAAGTTATGGGCTTTTAAAGATGGAAAGAAGGCCCATTTCAGCAAAATTAAGTCACAAGCCGTTAAAGGTATGCCTTATCGAAATCCGAGTTCATTTGACCAAGTTATGGGCTTTTAAAAATGGAAAGAAGGCCCATTTCAGTAAACCTTCGCAAAATTAAAATCAATGACATTAAAAAGGTCATATTTTTTACTACCTTTAAAGTTATATATATTAATGCAGATTAGAACTTTATAATTCCACAAGCCCACAAAGGTGTACCATATCGAAATCCGAATTCATTTGACCAAGTTATGGGCTTTTAAAGATGGAAAGAAGGCCCATTTCAGTAAACTTTCGCAAAATTAAAATCAATGACATAAAACGGTCATATTTTTTACTACCTTTAGTTATATATTTTAATGCAGATAACAACATAATCATTCCACAAGCCCATAAAGGTGTGCCACATCGAAATCCGAGTTCATTTGACCAAGTTATGGGCTTTTAAAGATGGAAAGAAGGCCCATTTCAGTAAACCTTCGCAAAATTAAAATCATTGGCATAAAACGGTCATATTTTGTACTACCTTTAAAGTTATATATTTTAATGCAGTTGACAACATAATCATTCCACAAGTCCATAAAGGTACGCCATATCGAAATCCGAGTTTATTTGGCCAAGTTATGGGCTTTTAAAGATGGAAAGAAGCCCCATTTCAGTACACTTTCGCAAAATTAAAATCAATGACATAAAAACGGTCATATTTTTCACTACCTTTAAAGTTATATATTTTAATACAGGTTAGAACAAAATCACTCCACAAGCTCAAAAAGGTATGCCATATCGAAATCCGAGTTCATTTGACCAAGTTATGGGCTTTTAAAGATGGAAAGAAGGCCCATTTCAGTAAACTTTCGCAAAATTAAAATCAATGACATAAAAACGGTCATATTTTATACTACCTTTAAAGCTATATATATTAATGCAGATTACAACTTTATAATTTCACAAGCCCACAAAGGTGTGCCATATCGAAATCCGAGTTCATTTGACCAAGTTATGGGCTTTCGCAAAATTAAAATGAATGACATAAAAACTGTCATATTTTTTACTACCTTTAAAGTTATATATTTTAATGCAGATAACAACATAATCATTCCACAAGCCCACAAAGGTGTGCCATATCGAAATCCGAGTTCATTTGACCAAGTTATGGGCTTTTAAAAATGAAAAGGAGGCCCATTTCAGTAAACTTTCGAAAATTAAAATCAATGACTAAAAACGGTTATATTTTTTACTACCTTTAAAGTTATATATTTTAATGCAGATAACAACATACTCATTCCACAAGCCTATAAAAGTATGCCATATCGAAATCCGAGTTCATTTGACCAAGCTATGGGCTTTTAAAAATGTAAAGAAGGCCCATTTCAGCAAACCTTCGCAAAATTAAAATCAATGACATAAAAACGGTTATATTTTTTACTACCTTTAAAGTTATATATATTAATGCAGATTACAACATTATCATTCCACAAGCCTATAAAAGTATGCCATATCGAAATCCGAGTTCATTTGACCAAGCTATGGGCTTTTAAAAATGTAAAGAAGGCCCTTTTCAGCAAACCTTCGCAAAATTAAAATCAATGACATAAAAACGGTTATATTTTTTACTACCTTTAAAGTTATATATATTAATGCAGATTACAACATTATCATTCCACAAGCCCACAAAGGTGTGCCATATCGAAATCCAGGTTCCTTGGACCAAGTTATGGCCTTTTAAAAATGTAAAGGCCCATTTCAGTAAACCTTCGCAAAATTAAAATCAATGACATAAAAACGGTCATATTTTTTACTACTTTTAAAGTTATATATATTATTGCAGATTACAACATTATCATTTCACAAGCCCAAAAAGGTATGCCATATCGTAATCCGAGTTCATTTGACCAAGTCATAGGCTTTTAAAGATGGAAAGAAGGCCCATTTCAGTAAACTTTCGCAAAATTAAAATCATTGACATAAAAACGGTAATATTTTTTACTACATTTAAAGTTATATATTTTAATGCAGATTACAACATTATCATTCCACAAGCCCACAAAGGTGTGCCAAATCGAAATCCGAATTCATTTGACCAAGTTATGGGCTTTTCAAAATGGAAAGAAGGCCCATTTCAGTAAACCTTCGCAAAATTAAAATCAATGACATAAAAACGGTCTTATTTTTTACTACCTTTAAAGTTATTTATATTAATGCAGATAACAACATTATCACTCCACAAGCCCAAAAAGGTATGCCATATCGAAATCCGAGTTCATTTGACCAAGTTATGGACTTTTAAAAATGAAAAGAAAGCCCATTTCAGTAAACCTTCGCAAAATTAAAATCAATGAAAAAAAAATGGTCATATGTTTTACTACCTTTAAAGTTATATATTTTAATGCAGATTAGAACAAAATAATTCCACAAGGCCAAAAAGGTATGCCATATCGAAATCCGAGTTCATTTTACCACGTTATGGGCTTTTAAAGATGGAAAGAAGGCCCATTTCAGTAAGCCTTTGCAAAATTAATATCAATGACATAAAAACGGTCTTATTTTTTACTACCCTTAAAGTTATTTATATTAATGCAGATAACAACATTATCACTCCACAAGCCCAAAAAGGTATGCCATATCGAAATCCGAGTTCATTTGACCAAGTTATGGGCTTTTAAAAATGAAAAGAAAGCCCATTTCAGTAAACCTTCGCAAAATTAAAATCAATGACATAAAAAGGGTCTTATTTTTTACTACCTTTAAAGTTATATATATTAATGCAGATAACAACATTATCACTCCACAAGCCCAAAAAGGTATGCCATATCGAAATCCGAGTTCATTTTACCACGTTATGGGCTTTTAAAGATGGAAAGAAGGCCCATTTCAGTAAACGGTCGCAAAATTAAAATCAATCAATAAACCTATGCAAAATTAAAATCAATGGCATAAAAACGGTCATATTTTTTAATACCTTTAAAGTTATATATTTTAATGCAGATTAGAAAAAAATAATTCCACAAGCCCAAAAAGGTATGCCATATCGAAATCCGAGTTCATTTGACCAAGTTATGGGCTTTTAAAAATGAAAAGAAAGCCCATTTCAGTAAACCTTCGCAAAATTAAAATCAATGACATAAAAACGGTCATTTTTTTTACTACCTTTAAAGTTATATATATTATTGCAGATTACAACATTATCATTTCACAAGCCGACAAAGGTGTGCCATATCGAAATCCGAGTTCATTTGACCAAGTTGGGGGCTTTTAAAGATGGAGAGAAGTAAACTTTCGCA
Organism: Drosophila suzukii; assembly: GCF_043229965.1. Classification (NCBI taxonomy): domain Eukaryota; kingdom Metazoa; phylum Arthropoda; class Insecta; order Diptera; family Drosophilidae; genus Drosophila; species Drosophila suzukii. The sequence continues at coordinate 47,242,035 of NC_092082.1, forward strand.
AAATTAAAATCATTGGCATAAATACGGTCATATTTTGTACTACCTTTAAAGTTATGTATTTTAATGCAGATAACAACATAATCATTCCACAAGTCCAAAAAGGTACGCCATATCGAAATCCGAGTTGATTTGGCCAAGTTATGGGCTTTTAAAGATGGAAAGAAGTAAACTTTCGCAAAATTAAAAGCAATGACATAAACACGGTCATATATTTTACTACCTTTAAAGTTATATATTTTAATGCAGATTAGAACAAAATAATTCCACAAGCTCAAAAAGGAATGCCATATCGAAATCCGAGTTCATTTTACCACGTTATGGGCTTTTAAAGAAGGCCCATTTCAGTAAACGTTCGCAAAATTAAAATCAATCAATAAACCTTTGCAAAATTAAAATCAATGACATAAAAACGGTCTTATTTTTTACTACCTTTAAAGTTATTTATATTAATGCAGATAACAACATTATCACTCCACAAGCCCAAAAAGGTATGCCATATCGAAATCCGAGTTCATTTGACCAAGTTATGGGCTTTTAAAAATGAAAAGAAAGCCCATTTCAGTAAACCTTCGCAAAATTAAAATCATTGAAATAAAAACGGTCATATTTTTTAATACCTTTAAAGTTATATATATTATTGCAGATTGCAACATTATCATTTCACAAGCCCAAAAAGTTATGCCATATCGTAATCCGAGTTCATTTGACCAAGTTATAGGCTTTTAAAGATGGAAAGAAGGCCCATTTCAGTAAACTTTCGCAAAATTAAAGTCATTGACATAAAGACGGTCATATTTTGTACTACCTTTAAAGTTTTATATTTTAATGCAGATAACAACATAATCATTCCACAAGCCTATAAAGGTATGCCATATCGAAATCCGAGTTCATTTGACCAAGTTATGGGCTTTTAAAAATGAAAAGAAAGCCCATTTCAGTAAACCTTCGCAAAATTAAAATCAATGACATAAAAACGGTCATATTTTTTACTACCCTTAAAGTTATATATATTAATGCAGATTACAACAATATCATTCCACAAGCCCAAAAAGGTATGCCATATCGAAATCCGAGTTCATTTTACTACGTTATGGGCTTTTAGAGATGGAAAGAAGGCCCATTTTAGTAAACGGTCGCAAAATTAAAATCAATCAATAAACCTTTGCAAAATTAAAATCAATGACATAAAAACGGTCTTATTTTTTACTACCTTTAAAGTTATTTATATTAATGCAGATAACAACATTACCACTCCACAAGCCCAAAAAGGTATGCCATATCGAAATCCGAGTTCATTTGACCAAGTTATGGGCTTTTAAAAATGAAAAGAAAGCCCATTTCAGTAAACCTTCGCAAAATTAAAATCATTGAAATAAAAACGGTCATATTTTTTAATACCTTTAAAGTTATATATATTATTGCAGATTGCAACATTATCATTTCACAAGCCCAAAAAGTTATGCCATATCGTAATCCGAGTTCATTTGACCAAGTTATAGGCTTTTAAAGATGGAAAGAAGGCCCATTTCAGTAAACTTTCGCAAAATTAAAGTCATTGACATAAAGACGGTCATATTTTGTACTACCTTTAAAGTTGTATATTTTAATGCAGATAACAACATAATCATTCCACAAGCCTATAAAGGTATGCCATATCGAAATCCGAGTTCATTTGACCAAGTTATGGGCTTTTAAAAATGAAAAGAAAGCCCATTTCAGTAAACCTTCGCAAAATTAAAATCAATGACATAAAAACGGTCATATTTTTTACTACCCTTAAAGTTATATATATTAATGCAGATTACAACAATATCATTCCACAAGCCCAAAAAGGTATGCCATATCGAAATCCGAGTTCATTTTACTACGTTATGGGCTTTTAAAGATGGAAAGAAGGCCCATTTCAGTAAACGGTCGCAAAATTAAAATCAATCAATAAACCTATGCAAAATTAAAATCAATGGCATAAAAACGGTCATATTTTTTAATACCTTTAAAGTTATATATTTTAATGCAGATTAGAAAAAAATAATTCCACAAGCCCAAAAAGGTATGCCATATCGAAATCCGAGTTCATTTGACCAAGTTATGGGCTTTTAAAAATGAAAAGAAAGCCCATTTCAGTAAACCTTCGCAAAATTAAAATCAATGACATAAAAACGGTCATTTTTTTTACTACCTTTAAAGTTATATATATTATTGCAGATTACAACATTATCATTTCACAAGCCCACAAAGGTGTGCCATATCGAAATCCGAGTTCATTTGACCAAGTTGGGGGCTTTTAAAGATGGAGAGAAGTAAACTTTCGCAAAATTAAAATCATTGGCATAAATACGGTCATATTTTGTACTACCTTTAAAGTTATGTATTTTAATGCAGACAACAACATAATCATTCCACAAGTCCAAAAAGGTACGCCATATCGAAATCCGAGTTGATTTGGCCAAGTTATGGGCTTTTAAAGATGGAAAGAAGTAAACTTTCGCAAAATTAAAAGCAATGACATAAACACGGTCATATATTTTACTACCTTTAAAGTTATATATTTTAATGCAGATTAGAACAAAATAATTCCACAAGCTCAAAAAGGAATGCCATATCGAAATCCGAGTTCATTTTACCACGTTATGGGCTTTTAAAGAAGGCCCATTTCAGTAAACGTTCGCAAAATTAAAATCAATCAATAAACCTTTGCAAAATTAAAATCAATGACATAAAAACGGTCATATTTTTTACTACCCTTAAAGTTATATATATTAATGCAGATTACAACAATATCATTCCACAAGCCCAAAAAGGTATGCCATATCGAAATCCGAGTTCATTTTACTACGTTATGGGCTTTTAGAGATGGAAAGAAGGCCCATTTTAGTAAACGGTCGCAAAATTAAAATCAATCAATAAACCTTTGCAAAATTAAAATCAATGACATAAAAACGGTCTTATTTTTTACTACCTTTAAAGTTATTTATATTAATGCAGATAACAACATTATCACTCCACAAGCCCAAAAAGGTATGCCATATCGAAATCCGAGTTCATTTGACCAAGTTATGGGCTTTTAAAAATGAAAAGAAAGCCCATTTCAGTAAACCTTCGCAAAATTAAAATCAATGACATAAAAACGGTCATATTTTTTACTACCTTTAAAGTTATATATATTAATGCAGATTACAACAATATCATTCCACAAGCCCACAAAGGTGTGCCATATCGAAATCCGAGTTCATTTGACCAAGTTATGGGCTTTTAAAAATGAAAAGAAAGCCCATTTCAGTAAACCTTCGCAAAATTAAAATCAATGACATAAAAACGGTCATATTTTTTACTACCTTTAAAGTTATATATATTAATGCAGATTACAACATTATCATTCCACAAGCCCACAAAGGTGTGCCAAATCGAAATCCGAATTCATTTGACCAAGTTATGGACTTTTAAAAATGAAAAGAAAGCCCATTTCAGTAAACCTTCGCAAAATTAAAATCAATGAAATAAAAACGGTCATATGTATTACTACCCTTAAAGTTATATATTTTAATGCAGATTAGAACAAAATAATTCCACAAGCCCAAAAAGGTATGCCATATCGAAATCCGAGTTCATTTTACTACGTTATGGGCTTTTAGAGATGGAAAGAAGGCCCATTTTAGTAAACGGTCGCAAAATTAAAATCAATCAATAAACCTTTGCAAAATTAAAATCAATGGCATAAAAACGGTCATATTTTTTAATACCTTTAAAGTTATATATTTTAATGCAGATTAGAAAAAAATAATTCCACAAGCCCAAAAATGTATGCCATATCGAAATCCGAGTTTATTTGACCAAGTTATGGGCTTTTAAAAATGAAAAGAAAGCCCATTTCAGTAAACCTTCGCAAAATTAAAATCAATGACATAAAAACGGTCATTTTTTTTACTACCTTTAAAGTTATATATATTATTGCAGATTACAACATTATCATTTCACAAGCCCACAAAGGTGTGCCATATCGAAATCCGAGTTCATTTGACCAAGTTGTGGGCTTTTAAAGATGGAGAGAAGGCTTGTTTCAGTAAACATTCGCAAAATAAAAATCATTGGCATAAATACGGTCATATTTTGTACTACCTTTAAAGTTATGTATTTTAATGCAGATAACAACATAATCATTCCACAAGTCCAAAAAGGTACGCCATATCGAAATCCGAGTTGATTTGGCCAAGTTATGGGCTTTTAAAGATGGAAAGAAGTAAACTTTCGCAAAATTAAAAGCAATGACATAAACACGGTCATATATTTTACTACCTTTAATGTTATATATTTTAATGCAGATTAGAACAAAATGATTCCACAAGCCCAAAAAGGTATGCCATATCGAAATCCGAGTTCATTTGACCAAGTTATGGGCTTTTAAAAATGAAAAGAAAGCCCATTTCAGTAAACCTTCGCAAAATTAAAATTAATGACATAAAAACGGTCTTATTTTTTACTACCTTTAAAGTTATTTATATTAATGCAGATAACAACATTATCACTCCACAAGCCCAAAAAGGTATGCCATATCGAAATCCGAGTTCATTTTACCACGTTATGGGCTTTTAAAGATGGAAAGAAGGCCCATTTCAGTAAACGGTCGCAAAATTAAAATCAATCAATAAACCTTTGCAAAATTAAAATCAATGGCATAAAAACGGTCATATTTTGTAATACCTTTAAAGTTATATATTTTAATGCAGATTAGAAAAAAATAATTCCACAAGCCCAAAAATGTATGCCATATCGAAATCCGAGTTTATTTGACCAAGTTATGGGCTTTTAAAAATGAAAAGAAAGCCCATTTCAGTAAACCTTCGCAAAATTAAAATCAATGACATAAAAACGGTCATTTTTTTTACTACCTTTAAAGTTATATATATTATTGCAGATTACAACATTATCATTTCACAAGCCCACTAAGGTGTGCCATATCGAAATCCGAGTTCATTTGACCAAGTTGTGGGCTTTTAAAGATGGAGAGAAGGCTTGTTTCAGTAAACATTCGCAAAATTAAAATCATTGGCATAAATACGGTCATATTTTGTACTACCTTTAAAGTTATGTATTTTAATGCAGATAACAACATAATCATTCCACAAGTCCAAAAAGGTACGCCATATCGAAATCCGAGTTGATTTGGCCAAGTTATGGGCTTTTAAGGATGGAAAGAAGTAAACTTTCGCAAAATTAAAAGCAATGACATAAAAACGGTCTTATTTTTTACTACCTTTAAAGTTATATATATTAATGCAGATTACAACATTATCATTCCACAAGCCCACAAAGGTGTGCCATATCGAAATCCGAATTCATTTGACCAAGTTATGGGCTTTTCAAAATGGAAAGAAGGCCCATTTCAGTAAATCTTCGCAAAATTAAAATCAATGACATAAAAAACGGTCTTATTTTTTACTACCTTTAAAGTTATTTATATTAATGCAGATAACAACATTATCACTCTACAAGCCCAAAAAGGTATGCCATATCGAAATCCGAGTTCATTTGACCAAGTTATGGGCTTTTAAAAATGAAAAGAAAGCCCATTTCAGTAAACCTTCGCAAAATTAAAATCAATGAAATAAAAACGGTCATATTTTTTAATACCTTTAAAGTTATATATTTTAATGCAGATTACAACAAAATAATTCCACAAGCCCAAAAAGGTATGCCATATCGAAATCCGAGTTCATTTTACCACGTTATGGGCTTTTAAAGATGGAAAGAAGGCCCATTTCAGTAAACGGTCGCAAAATTAAAATCAATCAATAAACCTTTGCAAAATTAAAATCAATGGCATAAAAACGGTCTTTTTTTTTAATACCTTTAAAGTTATATATTTTAATGCAGATTAGAAAAAAATAATTCCACAAGCCCAAAAATGTATGCCATATCGAAATCCGAGTTCATTTGACCAAGTTATGGGCATTTAAAAATGAAAAGAAAGCCCATCTCAGTAAACCTTCGCAAAATTAAAATCAATGACATAAAAACGGTCATTTTTTTTACTACCTTTAAAGTTATATATATTATTGCAGATTACAACATTATCATTTCACAAGCCCACAAAGGTGTGCCATATCGAAATCCGAGTTCATTTGACCAAGTTGTGGGCTTTTAAAGATGGAGAGAAGGCTTGTTTCAGTAAACATTCGCAAAATTAAAATCATTGGCATAAATACGGTCATATTTTGTACTACCTTAAAAGTTATGTATTTTAATGCAGATAACAACATAATCATTCTACAAGTCCAAAAAGGTATGCCATATCGAAATCCGAGTTGATTTGGCCAAGTTATGGGCTTTTAAAGATGGAAAGAAGTAAACTTTCGCAAAATTAAAAGCAATGACATAAACACGGTCATATATTTTACTACCTTTAATGTTATATATTTTAATGCAGATTAGAACAAAATGATTCCACAAGCCCAAAAAGGTATGCCATATCGAAACCCGAGTTCATTTGACCAAGTTATGGGCTTTTAAAAATGAAAAGAAAGCCCATTTCAGTAAACCTTCGCAAAATTAAAATTAATGACATAAAAACGGTCTTATTTTTTACTACCTTTAAAGTTATTTATATTAATGCAGATAACAACATTATCACTCCACAAGCCCAAAAAGGTATGCCATATCGAAATCCGAGTTCATTTTACCACGTTATGGGCTTTTAAAGATGGAAAGAAGGCCCATTTCAGTAAACGGTCGCAAAATTAAAATCAATCAATAAACCTTTGCAAAATTAAAATCAATGGCATAAAAACGGTCATATTTTTTAATACCTTTAAAGTTATATATTTTAATGCAGATTAGAAAAAAATAATTCCACAAGCCCAAAAATGTATGCCATATCGAAATCCGAGTTTATTTGACCAAGTTATGGGCTTTTAAAAATGAAAAGAAAGCCCATTTCAGTAAACCTTCGCAAAATTAAAATCAATGACATAAAAACGGTCATTTTTTTTACTACCTTTAAAGTTATATATATTATTGCAGATTACAACATTATCATTTCACAAGCCCACAAAGGTGTGCCATATCGAAATCGGAGTTCATTTGACCAAGTTGTGGGCTTTTAAAGATGGAGAGAAGGCTTGTTTCAGTAAACATTCGCAAAATTAAAATCATTGGCATAAATACGGTCATATTTTGTACTACCTTTAAAGTTATGTATTTTAATGCAGATAACAACATAATCATTCCACAAGTCCAAAAAGGTACGCCATATCGAAATCCGAGTTGATTTGGCCAAGTTATGGGCTTTTAAGGATGGAAAGAAGTAAACTTTCGCAAAATTAAAAGCAATGACATAAACACGGTCATATATTTTACTACCTTTAATGTTATATATTTTAATGCAGATTAGAACAAAATAATTCCACAAGCCCAAAAAGGTATGCCATATCGAAATCCGAGTTCATTTTACCACGTTATGGGCTTTTAAAGATGGAAAGAAGGCCCATTTCAGTAAGCCTTTGCAAAATTAAAATCAATGACATAAAAACGGTCTTATTTTTTACTACCTTTAAAGTTATTTATATTAATGCAGATAACAACATTATCACTCCACAAGCCCAAAAAGGTATGCCACATCGAAATGCGAGTTCATTTCACCACGTTATGGGCTTTTAAAAATGAAATGAAAGCCCATTTCAGTAAACCTTCGCAAAATTAAAATCAATGAAATAAAAACGGTCATATTTTTTACTACCTTTAAAGTTATATATTTTAATGCAGATTAGAACAAAATAATTCCACAAGCCCAAAAAGGTATGCCATATCGAAATCCGAGTTCATTTGACCAAGTTATGGGCTTTTAAAAATGAAAAGAAAGCCCATTTCAGTAAACCTTCGCAAAATTAAAATCAATGACATAAAAACGGTCTTATTTTTTACTACCTTTAAAGTTATATATATTAATGCAGATTACAACATTATCATTCCACAAGCCCACAAAGGTGTGCCATATCGAAATCCGAGTTCATTTGACCAAGTTATGGGCTTTTAAAAATGAAAAGAAAGCCCATTTCAGTAAACCTTCGCAAAATTTTACTACCTTTAAAGTTATATATATTAATGCAGATTACAACATTATCATTCCACAAGCCCACAAAGGTGTGCCATATCGAAATCCGAATTAATTTGACCAAGTTATGGGCTTTTCAAAATGGAAAGAAGGCCCATTTCAGTAAATCTTCGCAAAATTAAAATCAATGACATAAAAAACGGTCATATTTTTTACTACCTTTAAAGTTATTTATATTAATGCAGATAACAACATTATCACTCTACAAGCCCAAAAAGGTATGCCATATCGAAATCCGAGTTCATTTGACCAAGTTATGGGCTTTTAAAAATGAAAAGAAAGCCCATTTCAGTAAACCTTCGCAAAATTAAAATCAATGAAATAAAAACGGTCATATTTTTTAATACCTTTAAAGTTATATATTTTAATGCAGATTACAACAAAATAATTCCACAAGCCCAAAAAGGTATGCCATATCGAAATCCGAGTTCATTTTACCACGTTATGGGCTTTTAAAGATGGAAAGAAGGCCCATTTCAGTAAACGGTCGCAAAATTAAAATCAATCAATAAACCTTTGCAAAATTAAAATCAATGGCATAAAAACGGTCTTTTTTTTTAATACCTTTAAAGTTATATATTTTAATGCAGATTAGAAAAAAATAATTCCACAAGCCCAAAAATGTATGCCATATCGAAATCCGAGTTCATTTGACCAAGTTATGGGCATTTAAAAATGAAAAGAAAGCCCATCTCAGTAAACCTTCGCAAAATTAAAATCAATGACATAAAAACGGTCATTTTTTTTACTACCTTTAAAGTTATATATATTATTGCAGATTACAACATTATCATTTCACAAGCCCACAAAGGTGTGCCATATCGAAATCCGAGTTCATTTGACCAAGTTGTGGGCTTTTAAAGATGGAGAGAAGGCTTGTTTCAGTAAACATTCGCAAAATTAAAATCATTGGCATAAATACGGTCATATTTTGTACTACCTTAAAAGTTATGTATTTTAATGCAGATAACAACATAATCATTCTACAAGTCCAAAAAGGTATGCCATATCGAAATCCGAGTTGATTTGGCCAAGTTATGGGCTTTTAAAGATGGAAAGAAGTAAACTTTCGCAAAATTAAAAGCATTGACATAAACACGGTCATATATTTTACTACCTTTAATGTTATATATTTTAATGCAGATTAGAACAAAATAATTCCACAAGCCCAAAAAGGTATGCCATATCGAAATCCGAGTTCATTTTACCACGTTATGGGCTTTTAAAGATGGATAGAAGGCCCATTTCAGTAAGCCTTTGCAAAATTAAAATCAATGACATAAAAACGGTCTTATTTTTTACTACCTTTAAAGTTATTTATATTAATGCAGATAACAACATTATCACTCCACAAGCCCAAAAGGGTATGCCATATCGAAATCCGAGTTCATTTGACCAAGTTATGGGCTTTTAAAAATGAAAAGAAAGCCCATTTCAGTAAACCTTTGCAAAATTAAAATCAATGAAATAAAAACGGTCATATTTTTTACTACCTTTAAAGTTATATATTTTAATGCAGATTAAAACAAAATAATTCCACAAGCCCAAAAAGGTATGCCATATCGAAATCCGAGTTCATTTGACCAAGTTATGGGGTTTTAAAAATGAAAAGAAAGCCCATTTCAGTAAACCTTCGCAAAATTAAAATCAATGACATAAAAACGGTCTTATTTTTTACTACCTTTAAAGTTATATATATCCACAAGCCCAAAAAGGTATGCCATAACGAAATCCGAGTTCATTTTACCACGTTATGGGCTTTTAAAGATGGAAAGAAGGCCCATTTCAGTAAACGTTCGCAAAATTAAAATCAATCAATAAACCTTTGCAAAATTAAAATCAATGAAATAAAAACGGTCATATTTTTTACTACCTTTAAAGTTATATATATTATTGCAGATTACAACATTATCATTTCACAAGCCCACAAAGGTGTGCCATATCGAAATCCGAGTTCATTTGACCAAGTTATGGGCTTTTAAAGATGGAGAGAAGGCCCGTTTCAGTAAACATTCGCAAAATTAAAATCATTGGCATAAAAACGGTCATATTTTTTACTACCTTTAAAGTTATGTATTTTAATGCAGATAACAAGATAATTATTCCACAAGCCCACAAAGGTATGCCATATCGAAATCCGAGTTCATTTGACCAAGTTATGGGCTTTTAAAAATGAAAAGAAAGCCCATTTCAGTAAACCTTCGCAAAATTTTACTACCTTTAAAGTTATATATATTAATGCAGATTACAACATTATCATTCCACAAGCCCACAAAGGTGTGCCATATCGAAATCCGAATTCATTTGACCAAGTTATGGGCTTTTCAAAATGGAAAGAAGGCCCATTTCAGTAAATCTTCGCAAAATTAAAATCAATGACATAAAAAACGGTCATATTTTTTACTACCTTTAAAGTTATTTATATTAATGCAGATAACACCATTATCACTCTACAAGCCCAAAAAGGTATGCCATATCGAAATCCGAGTTCATTTGACCAAGTTTTGGGCTTTTAAAAATGAAAAGAAAGCCCATTTCAGTAAACCTTCGCAAAATTAAAATCAATGAAATAAAAACGGTCATATTTTTTAATACCTTTAAAGTTATATATTTTAATGCAGATTAGAACAAAATAATTCCACAAGCCCAAAAAGGTATGCCATATCGAAATCCGAGTTCATTTTACAACGTTATGGGCTTTTAAAGATGGAAAGAAGGCCCATTTCAGTAAACGGTCGCAAAATTAAAATCAATCAATAAACCTTTGCAAAATTAAAATCAATGACATAAAAACGGTCATATTTTTTAATACCTTTAAAGTTATATATTTTAATGCAGATTAGAACAAAATAATTCCACAAGCCCAAAAAGGTATGCCATATCGAAATCCGAGTTCATTTGACCCAGTTATGGGCTTTTAAAAATGAAAAGAAAGCCCATTTCAGTAAGCCTTCGCAAAATTAAAATCAATGACATAAAAACGGTCTTTTTTTTACTACCTCTAAAGTTATATATATTATTGCAGATTACAACATTATCATTTCACAAGCCCACAAAGGTGTGCCATATCGAAATCCGAGTTCATTTGACCAAGTTGGGGGCTTTTAAAGATGGAGAGAAGGCCCGTTTCAGTAAACATTCGCAAAATTAAAATCATTGGCATAAAAACGGTCATATTTTGTACTACCTTTAAAGTTATGTATTTTAATGCAGATAACAACATAATCATTCCACAAGTCCAAAAAGGTACGCCATATCGAAATCCGAGTTGATTTGGCCAAGTTATGGGCTTTTAAAGATGGAAAGAAGTATACTTTCGCAAAATTAAAAGCAATGACATAAACACGGTCATATATTTTACTACCTTTAAAGTTATATATTTTAATGCAGATTAGAACAAAATAATTCCACAAGCCCAAAAAGGTATGCCATAACGAAATCCGAGTTCATTTTACCACGTTATGGGCTTTTAAAGATGGAAAGAAGGCCCATTTCAGTAAACGTTCGCAAAATTAAAATCAATCAATAAACCTTTGCAAAATAAAAATCAATGACATAAAAACGGTCTTATTTTTTACTACCTTTAAAGTTATTTATATTAATGCAGATAACAACATTATCACTCCACAAGCCCGAAAAGGTATGCCATATCGAAATCCGAGTTCATTTGACCAAGTTATAGGCTTTTAAAAATGAAAAGAAAGCCAATTTCAGTAAACCTTCGCAAAATTAAAATCAATGACATAAAAACTGTCTTATTTTTTACTACCTTTAAAGTTATTTATATTAATGCAGATAACAACATTATCACTCCACAAGCCCAAAAAGGTATGCCATATCGAAATCCGAGTTCATTTGACCAAGATATGGGCTTTTAAAAATGAAAAGAAAGCCCATTTCAGTAAACCTTCGCAAAATTAAAATCAATGAAATAAATCGGTCATATTTTTTAATACCTTTCAAGTTATATATTTTAATGCAGATTAGAACAAAATAATTCCACAAGCCCAAAAAGGTATGCCATATCGAAATCCGAGTTCATTTTACCACGTTATGGGCTTTTAAAGATGGAAAGAAGGCCCATTTCAGTAAGCCTTTGCAAAATTAAAATCAATGACATAAAAACGGTCTTATTTTTTACTACCTTTAAAGTTATTTATATTAATGCAGATAACAACATTATCACTCCACAAGCCCAAAAAGGTATGCCATATCGAAATCCGAGTTCATTTGACCAAGTTATGGGCTTTTAAAAATGAAAAGAAAGCCCATTTCAGTAAACCTTCGCAAAATTAAAATCAATGACATAAAAACGGTCTTATTTTTAACTACCTTTAAAGTTATTTATATTAATGCAGATAACATCATTATCACTCCACAAGCCCAAAAAGGTATGCCATATCGAAATCCGAGTTCATTTGACCAAGTGATGGGCTTTTAAAAATGAAAAGAAAGCCCATTTCAGTAAACCTTCGCAAAATTAAAATCAATGAAATAAAAACGGTCATATTATTTACTACCTTTAAAGTTATATATTTTAATGCAGATTAGAACAAAATAATTCCACAAGCCCAAAAAGGTATGCCATATCGAAATCCGAGTTCATTTGACCAAGTTATGGGCTTTTAAAAATGAAAAGAAAGACCATTTCAGTAAACCTTCGCAAAATTAAAATCAATGACATAAAAACGGTCATATTTTTTACTACCTTTAAAGTTATATATATTATTGCAGATTACAACATTATCATTTCACAAGCCCACAAAGGTGTGCCATATCGAAATCCGAGTTCATTTGACCAAGTTATGGGCTTTTAAAGATGGAGAGAAGGCCCGTTTCAGTAAACATTCGCAAAATTAAAATCATTGGCATAAAAACGGTCATATTTTTTACTACCCTTAAAGTTATGTATTTTAATGCAGATAACAAGATAATTATTCCACAAGCCCACAAAGGTATGCCATATCGAAATCTGAGTTCATTTGACCAAGTTATGGGCTTTTAAAAATGAAAAGAAAGCCCATTTCAGTAAACCTTCGCAAAATTTTACTACCTTTAAAGTTATATATATTAATGCAGATTACAACATTATCATTCCACAAGCCCACAAAGGTGTGCCATATCGAAATCCGAGTTCATTTTACCACGTTATGGGCTTTTAAAGATGGAAAGAAGGCCCATTTCAGTAAACGGTCGCAAAATTAAAATCAATCAATAAACCTTTGCAAAATTAAAATCAATGGCATAAAAACGGTCATATTTTTTAATACCTTTAAAGTTATATATTTTAATGCAGATTAGAAAAAAATAATTCCACAAGCCCAAAAATGTATGCCATATCGAAATCCGAGTTCATTTGACCAAGTTATGGGCATTTAAAAATGAAAAGAAAGCCCATCTCAGTAAACCTTCGCAAAATTAAAATCAATGACATAAAAACGGTCATTTTTTTTACTACCTTTAAAGTTATATATATTATTGCAGATTACAACATTATCATTTCACAAGCCCACAAAGGTGTGCCATATCGAAATCCGAGTTCATTTGACCAAGTTGTGGGCTTTTAAAGATTGAGAGAAGGCTTGTTTCAGTAAACATTCGCAAAATTAAAATCATTGGCATAAATACGGTCATATTTTGTACTACCTTAAAAGTTATGTATTTTAATGCAGATAACAACATAATCATTCTACAAGTCCAAAAAGGTATGCCATATCGAAATCCGAGTTGATTTGGCCAAGTTATGGGCTTTTAAAGATGGAAAGAAGTAAACTTTCGCAAAATTAAAAGCAATGACATAAACACGGTCATATATTTTACTACCTTTAATGTTATATATTTTAATGCAGATTAGAACAAAATAATTCCACAAGCCCAAAAAGGTATGCCATATCGAAATCCGAGTTCATTTTACCACGTTATGGGCTTTTAAAGATGGATAGAAGGCCCATTTCAGTAAGCCTTTGCAAAATTAAAATCAATGACATAAAAACGGTCTTATTTTTTACTACCTTTAAAGTTATTTATATTAATGCAGATAACAACATTATCACTCCACAAGCCCAAAAGGGTATGCCATATCGAAATCCGAGTTCATTTGACCAAGTTATGGGCTTTTAAAAATGAAAAGAAAGCCCATTTCAGTAAACCTTCGCAAAATTAAAATCAATGAAATAAAAACGGTCATATTTTTTACTACCTTTAAAGTTATATATTTTAATGCAGATTAGAACAAAATAATTCCACAAGCCCAAAAAGGTATGCCATATCGAAATCCGAGTTCATTTGACCAAGTTATGGGATTTTAAAAATGAAAAGAAAGCCCATTTCAGTAAACCTTCGCAAAATTAAAATCAATGACATAAAAACGGTCTTATTTTTTACTACCTTTAAAGTTATATATATCCACAAGCCCAAAAAGGTATGCCATAACGAAATCCGAGTTCATTTTACCACGTTATGGGCTTTTAAAGATGGAAAGAAGGCCCATTTCAGTAAACGTTCGCAAAATTAAAATCAATCAATAAACCTTTGCAAAATTAAAATCAATGACATAAAAACGGTCATATTTTTTACTACCTTTAAAGTTATATATATTATTGCAGATTACAACATTATCATTTCACAAGCCCACAAAGGTGTGCCATATCGAAATCCGAGTTCATTTGACCAAGTTATGGGCTTTTAAAGATGGAGAGAAGGCCCGTTTCAGTAAACATTCGCAAAATTAAAATCATTGGCATAAAAACGGTCATATTTTTTACTACCTTTAAAGTTATGTATTTTAATGCAGATAACAAGATAATTATTTCACAAGCCCACAAAGGTATGCCATATCGAAATCCGAGTTCATTTGACCAAGTTATGGGCTTTTAAAAATGAAAAGAAAGCCCATTTCAGTAAACCTTCGCAAAATTTTACTACCTTTAAAGTTATATATATTAATGCAGATTACAACATTATCATTCCACAAGCCCACAAAGGTGTGCCATATCGAAATCCGAATTCATTTGACCAAGTTATGGGCTTTTCAAAATGGAAAGAAGGCCCATTTCAGTAAATCTTCGCAAAATTAAAATCAATGACATAAAAAACGGTCATATTTTTTACTACCTTTAAAGTTATTTATATTAATGCAGATAACAACATTATCATTCTACAAGCCCAAAAAGGTATGCCATATCGAAATCCGAGTTCATTTGACCAAGTTTTGGGCTTTTAAAAATGAAAAGAAAGCCCATTTCAGTAAACCTTCGCAAAATTAAAATCAATGAAATAAAAACGGTCATATTTTTTAATACCTTTAAAGTTATATATTTTAATGCAGATTAGAACAAAATAATTCCACAAGCCCAAAAAGGTATGCCATATCGAAATCCGAGTTCATTTTACCACGTTATGGGCTTTTAAAGATGGAAAGAAGGCCCATTTCAGTAAACGGTCGCAAAATTAAAATCAATCAATAAACCTTTGCAAAATTAAAATCCATGACATAAAAACGGTCATATTTTTTAATACCTTTAAAGTTATATATTTTAATGCAGATTAGAACAAAATAATTCCACAAGCCCAAAAAGGTATGCCATATCGAAATCCGAGTTCATTTGACCAAGTTATGGGCTTTTAAAAATGAAAAGAAAGCCCATTTCAGTAAGCCTTCGCAAAATTAAAATCAATGACATAAAAACGGTCTTTTTTTTACTACCTCTAAAGTTATATATATTATTGCAGATTACAACATTATCATTTCACAAGCCCACAAAGGTGTGCCATATCGAAATCCGAGTTCATTTGACCAAGTTGGGGGCTTTTAAAGATGGAGAGAAGGCCCGTTTCAGTAAACATTCGCAAAATTAAAATCATTGGCATAAAAACGGTCATATTTTGTACTACCTGTAAAGTTATGTATTTTAATGCAGATAACAACATAATCATTCCACAAGTCCAAAAAGGTACGCCATATCGAAATCCGAGTTGATTTGGCCAAGTTATGGGCTTTTAAAGATGGAAAGAAGTATACTTTCGCAAAATTAAAAGCAATGACATAAACACGGTCATATATTTTACTACCTTTAAAGTTATATATTTTAATGCAGATTAGAACAAAATAATTCCACAAGCCCAAAAAGGTATGCCATAACGAAATCCGAGTTCATTTTACCACGTTATGGGCTTTTAAAGATGGAAAGAAGGCCCATTTCCGTAAACGTTCGCAAAATTAAAATCAATCAATAAACCTTTGCAAAATAAAAATCAATGACATAAAAACGGTCTTATTTTTTACTACCTTTAAAGTTATTTATATTAATGCAGATAACAACATTATCACTCCACAAGCCCGAAAAGGTATGCCATATCGAAATCCGAGTTCATTTGACCAAGTTATAGGCTTTTAAAAATGAAAAGAAAGCCAATTTCAGTAAACCTTCGCAAAATTAAAATCAATGACATAAAAACTGTCTTATTTTTTACTACCTTTAAAGTTATTTATATTAATGCAGATAACAACATTATCACTCCACAAGCCCAAAAAGGTATGCCATATCGAAATCCGAGTTCATTTGACCAAGATATGGGCTTTTAAAAATGAAAAGAAAG
Source organism: Drosophila suzukii (assembly GCF_043229965.1). NCBI lineage: Eukaryota > Metazoa > Arthropoda > Insecta > Diptera > Drosophilidae > Drosophila > Drosophila suzukii. Next base: position 47,258,740 of record NC_092082.1, read on the forward strand.
CCCATTTCAGTAAACCTTCGCAAAATTAAAATCAATGAAATAAATCGGTCATATTTTTTAATACCTTTCAAGTTATATATTTTAATGCAGATTAGAACAAAATAATTCCACAAGCCCAAAAAGGTATGCCATATCGAAATCCGAGTTCATTTTACCACGTTATGGGCTTTTAAAGATGGAAAGAAGGCCCATTTCAGTAAGCCTTTGCAAAATTAAAATCAATGACATAAAAACGGTCTTATTTTTTACTACCTTTAAAGTTATTTATATTAATGCAGATAACAACATTATCACTCCACAAGCCCAAAAAGGTATGCCATATCGAAATCCGAGTTCATTTGACCAAGTTATGGGCTTTTAAAAATGAAAAGAAAGCCCATTTCAGTAAACCTTCGCAAAATTAAAATCAATGACATAAAAACGGTCTTATTTTTAACTACCTTTAAAGTTATTTATATTAATGCAGATAACAACATTATCACTCCACAAGCCCAAAAAGGTATGCCATATCGAAATCCGAGTTCATTTGACCAAGTGATGGGCTTTTAAAAATGAAAAGAAAGCCCATTTCAGTAAACCTTCGCAAAATTAAAATCAATGAAATAAAAACGGTCATATTTTTTACTACCTTTAAAGTTATATATTTTAATGCAGATTAGAACAAAATAATTCCACAAGCCCAAAAAGGTATGCCATATCGAAATCCGAGTTCATTTGACCAAGTTATGGGCTTTTAAAAATGAAAAGGAAGACCATTTCAGTAAACCTTCGCAAAATTAAAATCAATGACATAAAAACGGTCATATTTTTTACTACCTTTAAAGTTATATATATTATTGCAGATTACAACATTATCATTTCACAAGCCCACAAAGGTGTGCCATATCGAAATCCGAGTTCATTTGACCAAGTTATGGGCTTTTAAAGATGGAGAGAAGGCCCGTTTCAGTAAACATTCGCAAAATTAAAATCATTGGCATAAAAACGGTCATATTTTTTACTACCTTTAAAGTTATGTATTTTAATGCAGATAACAAGATAATTATTCCACAAGCCCACAAAGGTATGCCATATCGAAATCCGAGTTCATTTGACCAAGTTATGGGCTTTTAAAAATGAAAAGAAAGCCCATTTCAGTAAACCTTCGCAAAATTTTACTACCTTTAAAGTTATATATATTAATGCAGATTACAACATTATCATTCCACAAGCCCACAAAGGTGTGCCATATCGAAATCCGAATTCGTTTGACCAAGTTATGGGCTTTTCAAAATGGAAAGAAGGCCCATTTCAGTAAATCTTCGCAAAATTAAAATCAATGACATAAAAAACGGTCATATTTTTTACTACCTTTAAAGTTATTTATATTAATGCAGATAACAACATTATCACTCTACAAGCCCAAAAAGGTATGCCATATCGAAATCCGAGTTCATTTGACCAAGTTATGGGCTTTTAAAAATGAAAAGAAAGCCCATTTCAGTAAACCTTCGCAAAATTAAAATCAATGAAATAAAAACGGTCATATTTTTTAATACCTTTAAAGTTATATATTTTAATGCAGATTAGAACAAAATAATTCCACAAGCCCAAAAAGGTATGCCATATCGAAATCCGAGTTCATTTTACCACGTTATGGGCTTTTAAAGATGGAAAGAAGGCCCATTTCAGTAAACGGTCGCAAAATTAAAATCAATCAATAAACCTTTGCAAAATTAAAATCAATGACATAAAAACGGTCATATTTTTTAATACCTTTAAAGTTATATATTTTAATGCAGATTAGAACAAAATAATTCCACAAGCCCAAAAAGGTATGCCATATCGATTTCCGAGTTCATTTGACCAAGTTATGGGCTTTTAAAAATGAAAAGAAAGCCCATTTCAGTAAGCCTTCGCAAAATTAAAATCAATGACATAAAAACGGTCTTTTTTTTACTACCTTTAAAGTTATATATATTATTGCAGATTACAACATTATCATTTCACAAGCCCACAAAGGTGTGCCATATCGAAATCCGAGTTCATTTGACCAAGTTGGGGGCTTTTAAAGATGGAGAGAAGGCCCGTTCAGTAAACATTCGCAAAATTAAAATCATTGGCATAAAAACGGTCATATTATGTACTACCTTTAAAGTTATGTATTTTAATGCAGATAACAACATAATCATTCCACAAGTCCAAAAAGGTACGCCATATCGAAATCCGAGTTGATTTGGCCAAGTTATGGGCTTTTAAAGATGGAAAGAAGTATACTTTCGCAAAATTAAAAGCAATGACATAAACACGGTCATATATTAGAACAAAATAATTCCACAAGCCCAAAAAGGTATGCCATAACGAAATCCGAGTTCATTTTACCACGTTATGGGCTTTTAAAGATGGAAAGAAGGCCCATTTCAGTAAACGTTCGCAAAATTAAAATCAATCAATAAACCTTTGCAAAATAAAAATCAATGACATAAAAACGGTCTTATTTTTTACTACCTTTAAAGTTATTTATATTAATGCAGATAACAACATTATCACTCCACAAGCCCAAAAAGGTATGCCATATCGAAATCCGAGTTCATTTGACCAAGTTATAGGCTTTTAAAAATGAAAAGAAAGCCCATTTCAGTAAACCTTCGCAAAATTAAAATCAATGACATAAAAACGGTCTTATTTTTTACTACCTTTAAAGTTATTTATATTAATGCAGATAACAACATTATCACTCCACAAGCCCAAAAAGGTATGCCATATCGAAGTCCGAGTTCATTTGACCAAGATATGGGCTTTTAAAAATGAAAAGAAAGCCCATTTCAGTAAACCTTCGCAAAATTAAAATCAATGAAATAAATCGGTCATATTTTTTAATACCTTTAAAGTTATATATTTTAATGCAGATTAGAACAAAATAATTCCACAAGCCCAAAAAGGTATGCCATATCGAAATCCGAGTTCATTTTACCACGTTATGGGCTTTTAAAGATGGAAAGAAGGCCCATTTCAGTAAGCCTTTGCAAAATTAAAATCAATGACATAAAAACGGTCTTATTTTTTACTACCTTTAAAGTTATTTATATTAATGCAGATAACAACATTATCACTCCACAAGCCCAAAAAGGTATGCCATATCGAAATCCGAGTTCATTTGACCAAGTTATGGGCTTTTAAAAATGAAAAGAAAGCCCATTTCAGTAAACCTTCGCAAAATTAAAATCAATGATATAAAAACGGTCTTATTTTTAACTACCTTTAAAGTTATTTATATTAATGCAGATAACAACATTATCACTCCACAAGCCCAAAAAGGTATGCCATATCGAAATCCGAGTTCATTTGACCAAGTGATGGGCTTTTAAAAATGAAAAGAAAGCCCATTTCAGTAAACCTTCGCAAAATTAAAATCAATGAAATAAAAACGGTCATATTTTTTACTACCTTTAAAGTTATATATTTTAATGCAGACTAAAACAAAATAATTACACAAGCCCAAAAAGGTATGCCATATCGAAATCCGAGTTCATTTGACCAAGTTATGGGCTTTTAAAAATGAAAAGAAAGACTATTTCAGTAATCCTTCGCAAAATTAAAATCAATGACATAAAAACGGTCATATTTTTTACTACCTTTAAAGTTATATATATTATTGCAGATTACAACATTATCATTTCACAAGCCCACAAAGGTGTGCCATATCGAAATCCGAGTTCATTTGACCAAGTTATGGGCTTTTAAAGATGGAGAGAAGGCCCGTTTCAGTAAACATTCGCAAAATTAATTTCAATGACATAAACACGGTCATATTTTTTACTACCTTTAAAGTTATATATTTTTACACAGATTAGAACAAAATCATTCTACAAGCCCAAAAAGGTATGCCATATCGAAATCCGAGTTCATTTTACCACGTTATGGGCTTTTAAAGATGGAAAGAAGGCCCATTTCAGTAAGCCTTTGCAAAATTAAAATCAATGACATAAAAACGGTCTTATTTTTTACTACCTTTAAAGTTATTTATATTAATGCAGATAACAACATTATCACTCCACAAGCCCAAAAAGGTATGCCATATCGAAATCCGAGTTCATTTGACCAAGTTATGGGCTTTTAAAAATGAAAAGAAAGCCCATTTCAGTAAACCTTCGCAAAATTAAAATCAATGATATAAAAACGGTCTTATTTTTAACTACCTTTAAAGTTATTTATATTAATGCAGATAACAACATTATCACTCCACAAGCCCAAAAAGGTATGCCATATCGAAATCCGAGTTCATTTGACCAAGTGATGGGCTTTTAAAAATGAAAAGAAAGCCCATTTCAGTAAACCTTCGCAAAATTAAAATCAATGAAATAAAAACGGTCATTTTTTTACTACCTTTAATGTTATATATTTTAATGCAGACTAAAACAAAATAATTACACAAGCCCAAAAAGGTATGCCATATCGAAATCCGAGTTCATTTGACCAAGTTATGGGCTTTTAAAAATGAAAAGAAAGACTATTTCAGTAATCCTTCGCAAAATTAAAATCAATGACATAAAAAGGGTCATATTTTTTACTACCTTTAAAGTTATATATATTATTGCAGATTACAACATTATCATTTCACAAGCCCACAAAGGTGTGCCATATCGAAATCCGAGTTCATTTGACCAAGTTATGGGCTTTTAAAGATGGAGAGAAGGCCCAATTCAGTAAACCTTCGCAAAATGAATTTCAATGACATAAACACGGTCATATTTTTTACTACCTTTAAAGTTATATATTTTTACACAGATTAGAACAAAATCATTCCACAAGCCCAAAAAGGTATGCCATATCGAAATCCGAGTTCATTTGACCAAGTGATAAAGATGGAAAGAAGGCCCATTTCAGTAAACTTTCGCAAAATGAAAAGCAATGACTTAAAAAGGGTATTATTTTTTTCTACCATTAATGTTTTATATTTTAATGCAGATGACAACATAATCATTCCACAAGCCCATTAAGGTATGCCATATCGAAATCGGAGTTCATTTGACCAAGCTATGGGCTTTTAAAGATGGAAAGAAAACCCATTTCCGTAAACCTTCGCAAAATTAAAATCAATGACATAAAACGGTCATATTTTTTACTACCTTTAAAGTTATATATTTTAATGCAGATAACAACATAATCATTCCACAAGCCCATAAAGGTGTGCTACATCGAAATCCGAGTTCATTTGACCAAGTTATGGGCTTTTAAAGATGGAAAGAAGGCCCATTTCAGTAAACCTTCGCAAAATTAAAATCATTGGCATAAAAACATTCATATTTTGTACTACCTTTAAAGTTATATATTTTAATGTTTTCATTTCAGTAAACGTTCGCAAAACTAAAATCAATCAATAAACCTTTGCAAAATTAAAATCAATGACATAAAAACGGTCATATATTTTAATACCTTTAAAGTTATATATTTTAATGCAGATTAGAACAAAATAATGCCAAAATATGCCATATCGAAATCCGAGTTCATTTGACCAAGTTATGGGCTTTTAAAAATGAAAAGAAAGCCCATTTCAGTAAACCTTTTCAAAATTAAAATCAATGACATAAAAACGGCCATATTTTTTACTACCTTTAAAGTTATATATATTATTGCAGATTACAACATGATCATTCCACAAGTCCAAAAAGGTACGCCATATCGAAATCCGAGTTCATTTGGCCAAGTTATGGGCTTTTAAAGATGGAAAGAAGCCCCATTTCAGTAAACTTTCGCAAAATTAAAAGCAATCAATAAACCTTTGCAAAATTAAAATCAATGACATAAAAACAGTCATATTTTTTAATACCTTTAAAGTTATATATTATAATGCAGATTAGAACAAAATAATTCCACAAGCCCGAAAAGGTATGCCATATCGAAATCCGAGTTCATTTGACCAAGTTATGGGCTTTTAAAAATGAAAAGAAAGCCCATTTCAGTAAACCTTCGCAAAATTAAAATCCATGACATAAAAACGGTCATTTTTTTACTACCTTTAATGTTATATATTTTAATGCAGATAACAACATAATCATTTAACAAGCCCATAAAGGTGTGCCATATCGAAATCCGAGTTCATTTGACCAAGTTATGGGCTTTTAAAGATGGAAAGAAGCCCTATTTCAGTAAACCTTCGCAAAATTAAAATCAATGACATAAAAACGGTCATATTTTTAAAAACCTTTAAAGTTAAATGTTAAAGTGCAGATAACAACATAATCATTCCATAAGCAAATAAAGGTATGCCATATCGAAATCCGAGTTCATTTGACCAAGTTATGGGCTTTTAAAGATGGAAAGAAGGCCTATTTCAGTAAACCCTTGAAAATTAAAATCAATGACATAAAAACGGTCATATTTTTTACTACCTTTATAGTTGTATATTTTAATTCAAATAACAACATTATCATTCCATAAGCACATAAAGGTATGCCATATCGAAATCCGCGTTCACTTCACTAAGATATGGGCTTTTAAAAATGAAAAGAAAGCCCATTTCAGTAAACCCTTGAAAATTAAAATCAATGACATAAAAACGGTCATATTTTTTACTACCTTTATAGTTGTATATTTTAATTCAAATAACAACATAATCATTCCACAAGCCCATAAAGGTATGCCATATCGAAATCCACGTTCATTTCACTAAGATATGGGCTTTTAAAAATGAAAAGAAAGCCCATTTCAGTAAACCTTCGCAAAATTAAAATCAATGAAAAAAAACGGTCATATTTTAAACTACCTTTAAGTTATGGGCTTTTAAAAATGAAAAGAAAGCCCATTTCAGTAAACCTTCGCAAAATTAAAATCAATGACATAAAAACGGCCATATTTTTTACTACCTTTAAAGTTATATATATTATTGCAGATTACAACATTATCATTTCACAAGCCCACAAAGGTGTGCCATATCGAAATCCGAGTTCATTTGACCAAGTTATGGGCTTTTAAAGATGGAGAGAAGGCCCGTTTCAGTAAATATTCGCAAAATTAAAATCATTGGCATAAAAACGGTCATTTTTTTTTACTACCTTTAATGTTATGTATTTTAATGCACATAACAACATGATCATTCCACAAGTCCAAAAAGGTACGCCATATCGAAATCCGAGTTCATTTGGCCAAGTTATGGGCTTTTAAAGATGGAAAGAAGCCCCATTTCAGTAAACTTTCGCAAAATTAAAAGCAATCAATAAACCTTTGCAAAATTAAAATCAATGACATAAAAACAGTCATATTTTTTAATACCTTTAAAGTTATATATTATAATGCAGATTAGAACAAAATAATTCCACAAGCCCAAAAAGGTATGCCATATCGAAATCCGAGTTCATTTGACCAAGTTATGGGCTTTTAAAAATGAAAAGAAAGCCCATTTCAGTAAACCTTCGCAAAATTAAAATCAATGACATAAAAACGGTCATTTTTTTTACTACCTTTAATGTTATATATTTTAATGCAGATAACAACATAATCATTCCATAAGCAAATAAAGGTATGCCATATCGAAATCCGAGTTCATTTGACCAAGTTATGGGCTTTTAAAGATGGAAAGAAGGCCTATTTCAGTAAACCCTTGAAAATTAAAATCAATGACATAAAAACGGTCATATTTTTTACTACCTTTATAGTTGTATATTTTAATTCAAATAACAACATTATCATTCCATAAGCACATAAAGGTATGCCATATCGAAATCCGCGTTCACTTCACTAAGATATGGGCTTTTAAAAATGAAAAGAAAGCCCATTTCAGTAAACCCTTGAAAATTAAAATCAATGACATAAAAACGGTCATATTTTTTACTACCTTTATAGTTGTATATTTTAATTCAAATAACAACATAATCATTCCACAAGCCCATAAAGGTATGCCATATCGAAATCCACGTTCATTTCACTAAGATATGGGCTTTTAAAAATGAAAAGAAAGCCCATTTCAGTAAACCTTCGCAAAATTAAAATCAATGAAAAAAAACGGTCATATTTTAAACTACCTTTAAAGTTAAATGTTTAAGTGCAGATAACAGTATAATCATTCCACAAGCACATAAAGGTATGCCATATCGAAATCCGAGTCCTTTTGACCAAGTTATGGGCTTTTAAAGATGAAAAGAAGGCCCATTTCAGTAAACGTTCGCAAAATTAAAATCAATCAATAAACCTTTGCAAAATTAAAATCAATGACATAAAAACGGTCATATTTTTTACTACCTTTAAAGTTATTTATATTAATGCAGATAACAACATTATCACTCCACAAGCCCAAAAAGGTATGCCATATCGAAATCCGAGTTCATTTGACCAAGTTATGGGCTTTTAAAAATGAAAAGAAAGCCCATTTCAGTAAACCTTCGCAAAATTAAAATCAATGAAAAAAAACGGTCATATTTTAAACTACCTTTAAAGTTAAATGTTTAAGTGCAGATAACAGTATAATCATTCCACAAGCACATAAAGGTATGCCATATCGAAATCCGAGTCCTTTTGACCAAGTTATGGGCTTTTAAAGATGAAAAGAAGACCCATTTCAGTAAACGTTCGCAAAATTAAAATCAATGACATAAAACGGTCATATTTTCTACTACCTTTAAAGTTATATATTTTAATGCAGATAACCAGATAATTATTCCACAAGCCCACAAAGGTATGCCATATCGAAATCCGAGTTCATTTGACCAAGTTATGGGCTTTTAAAGATGGAGATAAGGCCCATTTCTGTAAACCTTCGCAAAATTAAATTCAATGACATAAACACGGTCATATTTTTTACTACCTTTAAAGTTATATATTTTTATACAGATTAGAACAAAATCATTCCACAAGCCCACAAAGGTATGCCATATCGAAATCCGAGTTCATTTGACCAAGTTATGGGCTTTTAAAGATGGAGATAAGGCCCATTTCAGTAAACCTTCGCAAAATTAAATTCAATGACATAAACACGGTCATATTTTTTACTACCTTTAAAGTTATATATTTTTATACAGATTAGAACAAAATCATTCCACAAGCCCAAAAAGTTATGCCATATCGAAATCCGAGTTCATATGACCAAGTTATGGGCTTTTAAAAATGGAAAGAACTCCATTTTCAGTAAACCTTCGCAAAATTAAAATCAATGACATAAAGCGGTCATATTTTTTACTACCTTTAAAGTTATATATATTATTGCAGATTACAACATTATCATTTCACAAGCCCACAAAGGTGTGCCATATCGAAATCCGAGTTCATTTGACCAAGTTATGGGCTTTTAAAGATGGAGAGAAGGCCCGTTTCAGTAAACCTTAGCAAAATTAAAATCAATGAAAAAAAACGGTCATATTTTAAACTACCTTTAAAGTTAAATGTTTAAGTGCAGATAACAGTATAATCATTCCACAAGCACATAAAGGTATGCCATATCGAAATCCGAGTCCTTTTGACCAAGTTATGGGCTTTTAAAGATGAAAAGAAGGCCCATTTCAGTAAACGTTCGCAAAATTAAAATCAATCAATAAACCTTTGCAAAATTAAAATCAATGACATAAAAACGGTCATATTTTTTACTACCTTTAAAGTTATTTATATTAATGCAGATAACAACATTATCACTCCACAAGCCCAAAAAGGTATGCCATATCGAAATCCGAGTTCATTTGACCAAGTTATGGGCTTTTAAAAATGAAAAGAAAGCCCATTTCAGTAAACCTTCGCAAAATTAAAATCAATGAAAAAAACGGTCATATTTTAAACTACCTTTAAAGTTAAATGTTTAAGTGCAGATAACAGTATAATCATTCCACAAGCACATAAAGGTATGCCATATCGAAATCCGAGTCCTTCTGACCAAGTTATGGGCTTTTAAAGATGAAAAGAAGGCCCATTTCAGTAAACGTTCGCAAAATTAAAATCAATCAATAAACCTTTGCAAAATTAAAATCAATGACATAAAAACGGTCATATTTTTTACTACCTTTAAAGTTATTTATATTAATGCAGATAACAACATTATCACTCCACAAGCCCAAAAAGGTATGCCATATCGAAATCCGAGTTCATTTGACCAAGTTATGGGCTTTTAAAAATGAAAAGAAAGCCCATTTCAGTAAACCTTCGCAAAATTAAAATCAATGAAAAAAAACGGTCATATTTTAAACTACCTTTAAAGTTAAATGTTTAAGTGCAGATAACAGTATAATCATTCCACAAGCACATAAAGGTATGCCATATCGAAAGCCGAGTCCTTTTGACCAAGTTATGGGCTTTTAAAGATGAAAAGAAGACCCATTTCAGTAAACGTTCGCAAAATTAAAATCAATGACATAAAACGGTCATATTTTCTACTACCTTTAAAGTTATATATTTTAATGCAGATAACCAGATAATTATTCCACAAGCCCACAAAGGTATGCCATATCGAAATCCGAGTTCATTTGACCAAGTTATGGGCTTTTAAAGATGGAGATAAGGCCCATTTCTGTAAACCTTCGCAAAATTAAATTGAATGACATAAACACGGTCATATTTTTTACTACCTTTAAAGTTATATATTTTTATACAGATTAGAACAAAATCATTCCACAAGCCCACAAAGGTATGCCATATCGAAATCCGAGTTCATTTGACCAAGTTATGGGCTTTTAAAGATGCAGATAAGGCCCATTTCAGTAAACCTTCGCAAAATTAAATTCAATGACATAAACACGGTCATATTTTTTACTACCCTTAAAGTAATATATTTTTATACAGATAAGAACAAAATCATTCCACAAGCCCAAAAAGGTATGCCATATCGAAATCCGAGTTCATATGACCAAGTTATGGGCTTTTAAAAATGGAAAGAACTCCATTTTCAGTAAACCTTCGCAAAATTAAAATCAATGACATAAAGCGGTCATATTTTTTACTACCTTTAAAGTTATATATATTATTGCAGATTACAACATTATCATTTCACAAGCCCACAAAGGTGTGCCATATCGAAATCCGAGTTCATTTGACCAAGTTATGGGCTTTTAAAGATGGAGAGAAGGCCCGTTTCAGTAAACCTTCGCAAAATTAAAATCAATGAAAAAAAACGGTCATATTTTAAACTACCTTTAAAGTTAAATGTTTAAGTGCAGATAACAGTATAATCATTCCACAAGCACATAAAGGTATGCCATATCGAAATCCGAGTCTTTTTGACCAAGTTATGGGCTTTTAAAGATGAAAAGAAGGCCCATTTCAGTAAACGTTCGCAAAATTAAAATCAATCAATAAACCTTTGCAAAATTAAAATCAATGACATAAAAACGGTCATATTTTTTACTACCTTTAAAGTTATTTATATTAATGCAGATAACAACATTATCACTCCACAAGCCCAAAAAGGTATGCCATATCGAAATCCGAGTTCATTTGACCAAGTTATGGGCTTTTAAAAATGAAAAGAAAGCCCATTTCAGTAAACCTTCGCAAAATTAAAATCAATGAAAAAAAACGGTCATATTTTAAACTACCTTTAAAGTTAAATGTTTAAGTGCAGATAACAGTATAATCATTCCACAAGCACATAAAGGTATGCCATATCGAAATCCGATTCCTTTTGACCAAGTTATGGGCTTTTAAAGATGAAAAGAAGGCCCATTTCAGTAAACGTTCGCAAAATTAAAATCAATCAATAAACCTTTGCAAAATTAAAATCAATGACATAAAAACGGTCATATTTTTTACTACCTTTAAAGTTATTTATATTAATGCAGATAACAACATTATCACTCCACAAGCCCAAAAAGGTATGCCATATCGAAATCCGAGTTCATTTGACCAAGTTATGGGCTTTTAAAAATGAAAAGAAAGCCCATTTCAGTAAACCTTCGCAAAATTAAAATCAATGAAAAAAAACGGTCATATTTTAAACTACCTTTAAAGTTAAATGTTTAAGTGCAGATAACAGTATAATCATTCCACAAGCACATAAAGGTATGCCATATCGAAATCCGAGTCCTTTTGACCAAGTTATGGGCTTTTAAAGATGAAAAGAAGGCCCATTTCAATAAACGTTCGCAAAATTAAAATCAATGACATAAAACGGTCATATTTTCTACTACCTTTAAAGTTATATATTTTAATGCAGATAGCCAGATAATTATTCCACAAGCCCACAAAGGTATGCCATATCGAAATCCGAGTTCATTTGACCAAGTTATGGGCTTTTAAAGATGGAGATAAGGCCCATTTCTGTAAACCTTCGCAAAATTAAATTGAATGACATAAACACGGTCATATTTTTTACTACCTTTAAAGTTATATATTTTTATACAGATTAGAACAAAATCATTCCACAAGCCCACAAAGGTATGCCATATCGAAATCCGAGTTCATTTGACGAAGTTATGGCCTTTTAAAGATGGAGATAAGGCCCATTTCAGTAAACCTTCGCAAAATTAAATTCAATGACATAAACACGGTCATATTTTTTACTACCTTTAAAGTAATATATTTTTATAAAGATTAGAACAAAATCATTCCACAAGCCCAAAAAGGTATGCCATATCGAAATCCGAGTTCATATGACCAAGTTATGGGCTTTTAAAAATGGAAAGAACTCCCTTTTCAGTAAACCTTCGCAAAATTAAAATCAATGACATAAAAGCGGTCGTATTTTTTACTACCTTTAAAGTTATATATACTAATGCAGATTACAACATTATCATTCCACAAGCCCACAAAGGTGTGCCATATCCAAATCCCAGTTCATTTGATCAAGTTATGGGCTTTTAAAAATGGAAAGAAGGTCCATTTCAGTAAACCTTCGCAAAATTAAAATCAATGACATAAAAACGGTTATATTTTTTACTACCTTTAAAGTTATATATATTATTGCAGATTACAACATTATCATTTCACAAACCCACAAAGGTGTGCCATATCGAAATCCGAGTTCATTTGACCAAGTTATGGGCTTTTAAAGATGGAGAGAAGGCCCGTTTCAGTAAACATTTGCAAAATTAAAATCAATGAAAAAAACGGTCATATTTTAAACTACCTTTAAAGTTAAATGTTTAAGTTCAGATAACAGTATAATCATTCCACAAGCACATAAAGGTATGCCATATCGGAATCCGAGTCCTTTTGACCAAGTTATTGGCTTTTAAAGATGAAAAGAAGGCCCATTTCAGTAAACTATCGCAAAATTAAAATCAATGACATAAACCGGTCATATTTTTTACTACCTTTAAAGTTATATATTTTAATGCAGATAACAACATAATCATTCCACAAGCCCATAAAGGTGTGCTACATCGAAATCCGAGTTCATTTGACCAAGTTATGGGCTTTTAAAGATGGAGATAAGGCCCATTTCAGTAAACCTTCGCAAAATTAAATTCAATGACATAAACACGGTCATATTTTTTACTACCTTTAAAGTTATATATTTTTATACAGATTGGAACAAAATCATTCCACAAGCCCAAAAAGGCATGCCATATCGAAATCCGAGTTCATTTGACCAAGTGATGGGCTTTTAAAGATGGAAAGAAGGCCCATTTCAGTAAACTTTCGCAAAATTAAAAGCAATGACTTAAAAAGGGTATTATTTTTTTCTACCTTTAATGTTTTATATTTTAATGCAGATAACAACATAATCATTCCACAAGCCCATTAAGGTATGCCATATCGAAATCGGAGTTCATTTGACCAAGCAATTGGCTTTTAAAGATGGAAAGAAAACCCATTTCCGTAAACCTTCGCCAAATTAAAATCAATGACATAAAACGCTCATATTTTTTACTACCTTTAAAGTTATATATTTTTATGCAGATAACAACATAATCATTCCACAAGCCCATAAAGGTGTGCTACATCGAAATCCGAGTTCATTTGACCAAGTTATGGGCTTTTAAAGATGGAAAGAATGCCCATTTCAGTAAACCTTCGCAAAATTAAAAGCGATGACATAAACACGGTCATATATTTTACTACCTTTAAAGTTATATATTTTAATGCAGATTAGAACAAAATAATTCCACAAGCCCAAAAAGGTATGCCATATCGAAATCCGAGTTCATTTGACCACGTTATGGGCTTTTAAAGATGGAAAGAAGGCCCATTTCAGTAAACGTTCGCAAAATTAAAATCAATCAATAAACCTTTGAAAAATTAAAATCAATGACATAAAAACGGTCATATTTTTTACTACCTTTCAAGTTATATATTTTAATGCAGATAACAACATAATCATTCCACAAGCCTATAAAGGTATGCCATATCGAAATCCGAGTTCATATGACCAAGTTATGGGCTTTTAAAAATGGAAAGAACTCCCTTTTCAGTAAACCTTCGCAAAATTAAAATCAATGACATAAAAGCGGTCATATTTTTTACTACCTTTAAAGTTATATATATTAATGCAGATTACAACATTATCATTCCACAAGCCCACAAAGGTGTGCCATATCGAAATCCCAGTTCATTTGATCAAGTTATGGGCTTTTAAAAATGGAAAGAAGGTCCATTTCAGTAAACCATCGCAAAATTAAAATCAATGACATAAAAACGGTCATATTTTTTACTACCTTTAAAGTTATATATATTATTGCAGATTACAACATTATCATTTCACAAGCCCACAAAGGTGTGCCATATCGAAATCCGAGATCATTTGACCAAGTTATGGGCTTTTAAAGATGGAGAGAAGGCCCATTTCAGTAAACCTTCGCAAAATTAAATTCAATGACATAAACACGGTCATATTTTTTACTACCTTTAAAGTTATATATTTTTATACAGATTAGAACAAAATCATTCCACAAGGCCACAAAGGTATGCCATATCGAAATCCGAGTTCATTTGACCAAGTTATGGGCTTTTAAAGATGGAGATAAGGCCCATTTCAGTAAACCTTCGCAAAATTAAATTCAATGACATAAACACGGTCATATTTTTTACTACCTTTAAAGTTATATATTTTTATACAGATTAGATCAAAATCATTCCACAAGCCCACAAAGGTATGCCATATCGAAATCCGAGTTCATTTGACCAAGTTATGGGCTTTTAAAGATGGAGATAAGGCCCATTTCAGTAAACCTTCGCAAAATTAAATTCAATGACATAAACACGGTCATATTTTTTACTACCTTTAAAGTAATATATTTTTATACAGATTAGAACAAAATCATTCCACAAGCCCAAAAAGGTATGCCATTTCGAAATCCGAGTTCATTTGACCAAGTTATGGGCTTTTAAAGATGGAAAGAAGGCCTATTTCAGTAAACCCTTGAAAATTAAAATCAATGACATAAAAACGGTCATATTTTTTACTACCTTTAAAGTTGTATATATTAATTCAAATAACGACATAATCATTCCACAAGCCCATAAAGGTATGCCATATCAAAATACGCGTTCATTTCAATAAGATATGGGCTTTTAAAAATGAAAAGAAAGCCCATTTCAGTAAACCTTCGCAAAATTAAAATCAATGACATAAAAACGGTCATATTTTTAAAAACCTTTAAAGTTAAATGTTAAAGTGCAGATAACAACATAATCATTCCATAAGCACATAAAGGTATGCCATATCGAAATCCGAGTTCATTTGACCAAGTTATGGGCTTTTAAAGATGGAAAGAAGGCCTATTTCAGTAAACCCTTGAAAATTAAAATCAATGACATAAAAACGGTCATATTTTTTACTACCTTTAAAGTTGTATATTTTAATTCAAATAACAACATAATCATTCCACAAGCCCATAAAGGTATGCCATATCAAAATACGCGTTCATTTCAATAAGATATGGGCTTTTAAAAATGAAAAGAAAGCCCATTTCAGTAAACCTTCGCAAAATTAAAATCAATGAAAAAAAAACGGTCATATTTTAAACTACCTTTAAAGTTAAATGTATAAGTGCAGATAACAGTATAATCATTCCACAAGCACATAAAGGTATGCCATATCGAAATCCGAGTCCTTTTGACCAAGTTATGGGCTTTTAAAGATGAAAAGAAGGCCCATTTCAGTAAACGTTCGCAAAATTAAAATCAATGACATAAAACGGTCATATTTTCTACTACCTTTAAAGTTATATATTTTAATGCAGATAGCCAGATAATTATTCCACAAGCCCACAAAGGTATGCCATATCGAAATCCGAGTTCATTTGACCAAGTTATGGGCTTTTAAAGATGGAGATAAGGCCCATTTCTGTAAACCTTCGCAAAATTAAATTGAATGACATAAACACGGTCATATTTTTTACTACCTTTAAAGTTATATATTTTTATACAGATTAGAACAAAATCATTCCACAAGCCCACAAAGGTATGCCATATCGAAATCCGAGTTCATTTGACCAAGTTATGGGCTTTTAAAGATGGAGATAAGGCCCATTTCAGTAAACCTTCGCAAAATTAAATTCAATGACATAAACACGGTCATATTTTTTACTACCTTTAAGGTAATATATTTTTATACAGATTAGAACAAAATCATTCCACAAGCCCAAAAAGGTATGCCATATCGAAATCCGAGTTCATATGACCAAGTTATGGGCTTTTAAAAATGGAAAGAACTCCCTTTTCAGTAAACCTTCGCAAAATTAAAATCAATGACATAAAAGCGGTCGTATTTTTTACTACCTTTAAAGTTATATATACTAATGCAGATTACAACATTATCATTCCACAAGCCCACAAAGGTGTGCCATATCGAAATCCCAGTTCATTTGATCAAGTTATGGGCTTTTAAAAATGGAAAGAAGGTCCATTTCAGTAAACCTTCGCAAAATTAAAATCAATGACATAAAAACGGTCATATTTTTTACTACCTTTAAAGTTATATATATTATTGCAGATTACAACATTATCATTTCACAAGCCCACAAAGGTGTGCCATATCGAAATCCGAGTTCATTTGACCAAGTTATGGGCTTTTAAAGATGGAGAGAAGGCCCGTTTCAGTAAACATTTGCAAAATTAAAATCAATGAAAAAAACGGTCATATTTTTTACTACCTTTCAAGTTATATATTTTAATGCAGATAACAACATAATCATTCCACAAGCCTATAAAGGTATGCCATATCGAAATCCGAGTTCATATGACCAAGTTATGGGCTTTTAAAAATGGAAAGAACTCCCTTTTCAGTAAACCTTCGCAAAATTAAAATCAATGACATAAAAGCGGTCGTATTTTTTACTACCTTTAAAGTTATATATACTAATGCAGATTACAACATTATCATTCCACAAGCCCACAAAGGTATGCCATATCGAAATCCGAGTCCTTTTGACCAAGTTATGGGCTTTTAAAGATGAAAAGAAGGCCCATTTCAGTAAACGTTCGAAAAATTAAAATCAATGACATAAAACGGTCATATTTTCTACTACCTTTAAAGTTATATATTTTAATGCAGATAACCAGATAATTATTTCACAAGCCCACAAAGGTATGCCATATCGAAATCCGAGTTCATTTGACCAAGTTATGGGCTTTTAAAGATGGAGATAAGGCCCATTTCTGTAAACCTTCGTAAAATTAAATTCAATGACATTAACACGGTCATATTTTTTACTACCTTTAAAGTTATATATTTTTATACAGATTAGAACAAAATCATTCCACAAGCCCAAAAAGGTATGCCATATCGAAATCCGAGTTCATTTGAATAAGTGATGGGCTTTTAAAGATGGAAAGAAGGCCCATTTCAGTAAACTTTTGCAAAATTAAAAGCAATGACTTAAAAAGGGTATTATTTTTTTCTACCTTTAATGTTTTATATTTTAGTGCAGATAACAACATAATCATTCCACAAGCCCATTAAGGTATGCCATGTCGAAATCGGAGTTCATTTGACCAAGCAATGGGCTTTTAAAGATGAAAAGAAAACCCATTTCCGTAAACCTTCGCCAAATTAAAATCAATGACATAAAACGGTCATATTTTTTACTACCTTTAAAGTTATATATTTTAATGCAGATAACAACATAATCGTTCCACAAACCCATAAAGGTGTGCTACATCGAAATCCGAGTTCATTTGACCAAGTTATGGGCTTTTAAAGATGGAAAGAAGGCCCATTTCAGTAAACCTTCGCAAAATTAAAATCATTGGCATAAAAACGGTCATATTTTGTACTAACTTTAAAGTTATATATTTTAATGCAGATAACAACATAATCATTCCACAAGTCCATAAAGGTACGCCATATCGAAATCCGAGTTGATTTGGCCAAGTTCTGGGCTTTTAAAGATGGAAAGAAGCCCCATTTCAGTAAACTTTCGCAAAATTAAAAGCGATGACATAAACACGGTCATATATTTTACTACCTTTAAAGTTATATATTTTAATGCAGATTAGAACAAAATAATTCCACAAGCCCAAAAAGGTATGCCATATCGAAATCCGAGTTCATTTGACCACGTTATGGGCTTTTAAAGATGGAAAGAAGGCCCATTTCAGTAAACGTTCGCAAAATTAAAATCAATCAATAAACCTTTGCAAAATTAAAATCAATGACATAAAAACGGTCATATTTTTTACTACCTTTAAAGTTATTTATATTAATGCAGATAACAACATTATCACTCCACAAGCCCAAAAAGGTATGCCATATCGAAATCCGAGTTCATTTGACCAAGTTATGGGGTTTTAAAAATGAAAAGAAAGCCCATTTCAGTAAACCTTCGCAAAATTAAAATCAATGAAACAAATCGGTCATATTTTTTAATACCTTTAAAGTTATATATTTTAATGCAGATTAGAACAAAATAATTCCACAAGCCCAAAAAGGTATGCCATATCTAAATCCGAGTTCATTTTACCACGTTATGGGCTTTTAAAGATGGAAAGAAGGCCCATTTCAGTAAGCCTTTGCAAAATTAAAATAAATGACATAAAAACGGTCTTATTTTTTACTACCTTTAAAGTTATTTATATTAATGCAGATAACAACACTATCACTCCACAAGCCCAAAAAGGTATGCCATATCGAAATCCGAGTTCATTTGACCAAGTTATGGGCTTTTAAAAATGAAAAGAAAGCCCATTTCAGTAAACATTCGCAAAATTAAAATCAATGACATAAAAACGGTCTTATTTTTAACTACCTTTAAAGTTATTTATATTAATGCAGATAACAACATTATCACTCCACAAGCCCAAAAAGGTATGCCATATCGAAATCCGAGTTCATTTAACCAAGTTATGGGCTTTTAAAAATGAAAAGAAATCCCATTTCAGTAAACCTTCGCAAAATTAAAATCAATGAAATAAAAACGGTCATATTTTTTACTACCTTTAAAGTTATATATTTTAATGCAGATTAGAACAAAATAATTCCACAAGCCCAAAAAGGTATGCCATATCGAAATCCGAGTTCATTTGACCAAGTTATGGGCTTTTAAAAATGAAAAGAAAGACCATTTCAGTAAACCTTCGCAAAATTAAAATCAATGACATAAAAACGGTCATATTTTTTACTACCTTTAAAGTTATATATATTATTGCAGATTACAACATTATCATTTCACAAGCCCACAAAGGTGTGCCATATCGAAATCCGAGTTCATTTGACCAAGTTATGGGCTTTTAAAGATGGAGAGAAGGCCCGTTTCAGTAAACATTCGCAAAATTAAAATCATGGCATAAAAACGGTCATATTTTTTACTACCTTTAAAGTTATGTATTTTAATGCAGATAACAAGATAATTATTCCACAAGCCCACAAAGGTATGCCATATCGAAATCCGAGTTCATTTGACCAAGTTATGGGCTTTTAAAGATGGAGATAAGGCCCAATTCAGTAAACCTTCGCAAAATTAATTTCAATGACATAAACACGGTCATATTTTTTACTACCTTTAAAGTTATATATTTTTATACAGATTAGAACAAAATCATTCCACAAGCCCAAAAAGGTATGCCATATCGAAATCCGAGTTCATTTGACCAAGTTATGGGCTTTTAAAAATGAAAAGAAATCCCATTTCAGTAAACCTTCGCAAAATTAAAATCAATGAAATAAAAACGGTCATATTTTTTACTACCTTTAAAGTTATATATTTTAATGCAGATAACAACATAATCATTCCACAAGTCCATAAAGGTACGCCATATCGAAATCCGAGTTGATTTGGCCAAGTTATGGGCTTTTAAAGATGGAAAGAAGCCCCATTTCAGTAAACTTTCGCAAAATTAAAAGCAATGACATAAACACGGTCATATATTTTACTACCTTTAAAGTTATATATTTTAATACAGGTTAGAACAAAATCATTCCACAAGCCCAAAAAGGTATGCCATATCGAAATCCGAGTTCATTTGATCAAGTTATGGGCTTTTAAAGATGGAAAGAAGGCCCATTTCAGTAAACTTTCGCAAAATTAAAATCAATGACATAAAAACGGTCATATTTTATACAACCTTTAAAGTTATATATATTAATGCAGATTACAACTTTATAATTCCACAAGCCCACAAAGGTGTGCCATATCGAAATCCGAGTTCATTTGACCAAGTTATGGGCTTTTAAAGATGGAAAGAAGGCCCATTTCAGTAAACCTTCGCAAAATTAAAATCATTGGCATAAAACGGTCATATTTAAAGTTTTAAAGTTATATATTTTAATGCAGATAACAACATAATCATTCCACAAGTCCATAAAGGTACGCCATATCGAAATCCGAGTTGATTTGGCCAAGTTCTGGGCTTTTAAAGATGGAAAGAAGCCCCATTTCAGTAAACTTTCGCAAAATTAAAAGCGATGACATAAACACGGTCATATATTTTACTACCTTTAAAGTTATATATTTTAATGCAGATTAGAACAAAATAATTCCACAAGCCCAAAAAGGTATGCCATATCGAAATCCGAGTTCATTTGACCAATTTATGGGCTTTTAAAAATGAAAAGAAAGACCATTTCAGTAAACCTTCGCAAAATTAAAATCAATGAAAAAAACGGTCATATTTTAAACTACCTTTAAAGTTAAATGTTTAAGTGCAGATAACAGTATAATCATTCCACAAGCACATAAAGGTATGCCATATCGAAATCCGAGTCCTTTTGACCAAGTTATGGGCTTTTAAAGATGAAAAGAAGGCCCATTTCAGTAAACGTTCGCAAAATTAAAATCAATGACATAAAACGGTCATATTTTCTACTACCTTTAAAGTTATATATTTTAATGCAGATAACCAGATAATTATTCCACAAGCCCACAAAGGTATGCCATATCGAAATCCGAGTTCATTTGACCAAGTTATGGGCTTTTAAAGATGGAGATAAGGCCCATTTCTGTAAACCTTCGCAAAATTAAATTCAATGACATAAACACGGTCATATTTTTTACTACCTTTAAAGTTATATATTTTTATACAGATTAGAACAAAATCATTCCACAAGCCCACAAAGGTATGCCATATCGAAATCCGAGTTCATTTGACCAAGTTATGGGCTTTTAAAGATGGAGATACGGCCCATTTCAGTAAACCTTCGCAAAATTAAATTCAATGACATAAACACGGTCATATTTATTACTACCTTTAAAGTAATATATTTTTATACAGATTAGAACAAAATCATTCCACAAGCCCAAAAAGGTATGCCATATCGAAATCCGAGTTCATTTGACCAAGTTATGGGCTTTTAAAGATGAAAAGAAGGCCCATTTCAGTAAACGTTCGCAAAATTAAAATCAATGACATAAAACGGTCATATATTCTACTACCTTTAAAGTTATATATTTTAATGCAGATAACCAGATAATTATTCCACAAGCCCACAAAGGTATGCCATATCGAAATCCGAGTTCATTTGACCAAGTTATGGGCTTTTAAAGATGGAGATAAGGCCCATTTCTGTAAACCTTCGCAAAATTAAATTCAATGACATAAACACGGTCATATTTTTTACTACCTTTAAAGTTATATATTTTTATACAGATTAGAACAAAATCATTCTACAAGCCCAAAAAGGTATGCCATATCGAAATCCGAGTTCATTTGACCAAGTGATGGGCTTTTAAAGATGGAAAGAAGGCCCACTTCAGACTTTCGCAAAATTAAAAGCAATGACTTAAAAAGGGTATTATTTTTTTCTACCTTTAATGTTTTATATTTTAATGCAGATAACAACATAATCATTCCACAAGCCCATTAAGGTATGCCATATCGAAATCGGAGTTCATTTGACCAAGCAATGGGCTTTTAAAGATGGAAAGAAAACCCATTTCCGTAAACCTTCGCCAAATTAAAATCAATGACATAAAACGGTCATATTTTTTACTACCTTTAAAGTTATATATTTTAATGCAGATAACAACATAATCATTCCACAAGCCCATAAAGGTGTGCTACATCGAAATCCGAGTTCATTTGACCAAGTTATGGGCTTTTAAAGATGGAAAGAGGGCCCATTTCAGTAAACCTTCGCAAAATTAAAATCATTGGCATAAAAACGGTCATATTTTGTTCTAACTTTAAAGTTATATATTTTAATGCAGATTAGAACAAAATAATTCCACAAGCCCAAAAAGGTATGCCATATCGAAATCCGAGTTCATTTGACCACGTTATGGGCTTTTAAAGATGGAAAGAAGGCCCATTTCAGTAAACGTTCGCAAAATTAAAATCAATCAATAAACCTTTGCAAAATTAAAATCAATGACATAAAAACGGTCAAAAATTTTTACTACCTTTAAAGTTATTTATATTAATGCAGATAACAACATTATCACTCCACAAGCCCAAAAAGGTATGCCATATCGAAATCCGAGTTCATTTGACCAAGTTATGGGGTTTTAAAAATGAAAAGAAGGCCCATTTCAGTAAACCTTCGCAAAATTAAAATCAATGAAATAAATCGGTCATATTTTTTAATACCTTTAAAGTTATATATTTTAATGCAGATTAGAACAAAATAATTCCACAAGCCCAAAAAGGTATGCCATATCGAAATCCGAGTTCATTTTACCACGTTATGGGCTTTTAAAGATGGAAAGAAGGCCCATTTCAGTAAGCCTTTGCAAAATTAAAATCAATGACATAAAAACGGTCTTATTTTTTACTACCTTTAAAGTTATTTATATTAATGCAGATAACAACACTATCACTCCACAAGCCCAAAAAGGTATGCCATATCGAAATCCGAGTTCATTTGACCAAGTTATGGGCTTTTAAAAATGAAAAGAAAGCCCATTTCAGTAAACCTTCGCAAAATTAAAATCAATGACATAAAAACGGTCTTATTTTTAACTACCTTTAAAGTTATTTATATTAATGCAGATAACAACATTATCACTCCACAAGCCCAAAAAGGTATGCCATATCGAAATCCGAGTTCATTTGACCAAGTTATGGGCTTTTAAAAATGAAAAGAAAACCCATTTCAGTAAACCTTCGCAAAATTAAAATCAATGAAATAAAAACGGTCATATTTTTTACTACCTTTAAAGTTATATATTTTAATGCAGATTAGAACAAAATAATTCCACAAGCCCAAAAAGGTATGCCATATCGAAATCCGAGTTCATTTGACCAAGTTATGGGCTTTTAAAAATGAAAAGAAAGACCATTTCAGTAAACCTTCGCAAAATTTAAATCAATGACATAAAAACGGTCATATTTTTTACTACCTTTAAAGTTATATATATTATTGCAGATTACAACATTATCATTTCACAAGCCCACAAAGGTGTGCCATATCGAAATCCGAGTTCATTTGACCAAGTTATGGGCTTTTAAAGATGGAGAGAAGGCCCAATTCAGTAAACCTTCGCAAAATTAATTTCAATGACATAAACACCTTTAAAGTTATATATTTTTATACAGATTAGAACAAAATCATTCCACAAGCCCAAAAAGGTATGCCATATCGAAATCCGAGTTCATTTGACCAAGTGATAAAGATGGAAAGAAGGCCCATTTCAGTAAACGTTCGCAAAATTAAAATCAATCAATAAACCTTTGCAAAATTAAAATCAATGACATAAAAACGGTCATATTTTTTACTACCTTTAAAGTTATTTATATTAATGCAGATAACAACATTATCACTCCACAAGCCCAAAAAGGTATGCCATATCGAAATCCGAGTTCATTTGACCAAGTTATGGGGTTTTAAAAATGAAAAGAAAGCCCATTTCAGTAAACCTTCGCAAAATTAAAATCAATGAAAAAAAACGGTCATATTTTAAACTACCTTTAAAGTTAAATGTTTAAGTGCAGATAACAGTATAATCATTCCACAAGCACATAAAGGTATGCCATATCGAAATCCGAGTCCTTTTGACCAAGTTATGGGCTTTTAAAGATAAAAAGAAGGCCCATTTCAGTAAACGTTCGCAAAATTAAAATCAATGACATAAAACGGTCATATTTATACCCGTTACTCGTAGAGTAAAAGGGTATACTAGATTCGTCGGAAAGTATGTAACAGGCAGAAGGAAGCGTTTCCGACCCCATAAAGTATATATATTCTTGATCAGGATCACTAGCCGAGTCGATCTAGCCATGTCCGTCTGTCCGTCTGTCCGTCTGTCCGTCTGTCCGGATGAACGCTGAGATCTCGGAAACTATGAGAGCTAGGCTATTGAGATTTGGCGTGCCGATTCCTGAGCTTCTTACGCAGCGCAAGTTTGTTTCAGTAGACTGCCACGCCCACTCTAACGCCCACAAACCGCCCAAAACTGTGGCTCCTACAGTTTTGATGCTAGAATAAAAATTTTAACTGAAATGTAATGTTCTCATCAATACCTGTCGATTGACCTAAAAAAAAGTTTGCCACGCCCACTTTAACGCCCACAAACCGCGAAAACCTGTGACGCCCACAATTTTTATGCTAGAGAAAAAATTTTAACTGAAATGTATTCGTCTCGTCATTACCTATCGATTGACTCAAAAAAAGTTTGCCACGCCCACTTTAACGCCCACAAACCGCAAAAACCTGTGACGCCCACAATTTTCATGCTAGATAAAAAATTGTAACTGAAATGTATTGGTCTCGTCGATACCTATCGATTGATCCAAAAAAAAATTGGCCACGCCCACTCTAACGCCCATAACGCTTAAATCTGTATACCGCCGGTAGGTGGCGCATTTTAATCTCGCTTTGCTGCTTGCATATCTCCATTTAGCTGAGTAACGGGTATCTGATAGTCGAGGTACTCGACTATAGCGTTCTTCCTTGTTTCTACTACCTTTAAAGTTATATATTTTAATGCAGATAACCAGATAATTATTCCACAAGCCCACAAAGGTATGCCATATCGAAATCCGAGTTCATTTGACCAAGTTATGGGCTTTTAAAGATGGAGATAAGGCCCATTTCTGTAAACCTTCGCAAAATTAAATTCAATGACATAAAAACGGTCATATTTTATACTACCTTTAAAGTAATATATTTTTATACAGATTAGAACAAAATCATTCCACAAGCCCAAAAAGGTATGCCATATCGAAATCCGAGTTCATTTGACCAAGTTATGGGCTTTTAAAAATGAAAAGAAATCCCATTTCAGTAAACCTTCGCAAAATTAAAATCAATGAAATAAAAACGGTCATATTTTTTACTACCTTTAAAGTTATATATTTTAATGCAGATTAGAACAAAATAATTCCACAAGCCCAAAAAGGTATGCCATATCGAAATCCGAGTTCATTTGACCAAGTTATGGGCTTTTAAAAATGAAAAGAAAGACCATTTCAGTAAACCTTCGCAAAATTAAAATCAATGAAAAAAACGGTCATATTTTAAACTACCTTTAAAGTTAAATGTTTAAGTGCAGATAACAGTATAATCATTCCACAAGCACATAAAGGTATGCCATATCGAAATCCGAGTCCTTTTGACCAAGTTATGGGCTTTTAAAGATGAAAAGAAGGCCCATTTCAGTAAACGTTCGCAAAATTAAAATCAATGACATAAAACGGTCATATTTTCTACTACCTTTAAAGTTATATATTTTAATGCAGATAACGAGATAATTATTCCACAAGCCCACATAGGTATGCCCTATCGAAATCCGAGTTCATTTGACCAAGTTATGGGCTTTTAAAGATGGAGATAAGGCCCATTTCTGTAAACCTTCGCAAAATTAAATTCAATGACATAAACACGGTCATATTTTTTACTACCTTTAAAGTTATATATTTTTATACAGATTAGAACAAAATCATTCCACAAGCCCACAAAGGTATGCCATATCGAAATCCGAGTTCATTTGACCAAGTTATGGGCTTTTAAAGATGGAGATACGGCCCATTTCAGTAAACCTTCGCAAAATTAAATTCAATGACATAAACACGGTCATATTTATTACTACCTTTAAAGTAATATATTTTTATACAGATTAGAACAAAATCATTCCACAAGCCCAAAAAGGTATGCCATATCGAAATCCGAGTTCATTTGACCAAGTTATGGGCTTTTAAAGATGAAAAGAAGGCCCATTTCAGTAAACGTTCGCAAAATTAAAATCAATGACATAAAACGGTCATATATTCTACTACCTTTAAAGTTATATATTTTAATGCAGATAACCAGATAATTATTCCACAAGCCCACAAAGGTATGCCATATCGAAATCCGAGTTCATTTGACCAAGTTATGGGCTTTTAAAGATGGAGATAAGGCCCATTTCTGTAAACCTTCGCAAAATTAAATTCAATGACATAAACACGGTCATATTTTTTACTACCTTTAAAGTTATATATTTTTATACAGATTAGAACAAAATCATTCTACAAGCCCAAAAAGGTATGCCATATCGAAATCCGAGTTCATTTGACCAAGTGATGGGCTTTTAAAGATGGAAAGAAGGCCCATTTCAGACTTTCGCAAAATTAAAAGCAATGACTTAAAAAGGGTATTATTTTTTTCTACCTTTAATGTTTTATATTTTAATGCAGATAACAACATAATCATTCCACAAGCCCATTAAGGTATGCCATATCGAAATCGGAGTTCATTTGACCAAGCAATGGGCTTTTAAAGATGGAAAGAAAACCCATTTCCGTAAACCTTCGCCAAATTAAAATCAATGACATAAAACGGTCATATTTTTTACTACCTTTAAAGTTATATATTTTAATGCAGATAACAACATAATCATTCCACAAGCCCATAAAGGTGTGCTACATCGAAATCCGAGTTCATTTGACCAAGTTATGGGCTTTTAAAGATGGAAAGAGGGCCCATTTCAGTAAACCTTCGCAAAATTAAAATCATTGGCATAAAAACGGTCATATTTTGTTCTAACTTTAAAGTTATATATTTTAATGCAGATTAGAACAAAATAATTCCACAAGCCCAAAAAGGTATGCCATATCGAAATCCGAGTTCATTTGACCACGTTATGGGCTTTTAAAGATGGAAAGAAGGCCCATTTCAGTAAACGTTCGCAAAATTAAAATCAATCAATAAACCTTTGCAAAATTAAAATCAATGACATAAAAACGGTCAAAAATTTTTACTACCTTTAAAGTTATTTATATTAATGCAGATAACAACATTATCACTCCACAAGCCCAAAAAGGTATGCCATATCGAAATCCGAGTTCATTTGACCAAGTTATGGGGTTTTAAAAATGAAAAGAAGGCCCATTTCAGTAAACCTTCGCAAAATTAAAATCAATGAAATAAATCGGTCATATTTTTTAATACCTTTAAAGTTATATATTTTAATGCAGATTGGAACAAAATAATTCCACAAGCCCAAAAAGGTATGCCATATCGAAATCCGAGTTCATTTTACCACGTTATGGGCTTTTAAAGATGGAAAGAAGGCCCATTTCAGTAAGCCTTTGCAAAATTAAAATCAATGACATAAAAACGGTCTTATTTTTTACTACCTTTAAAGTTATTTATATTAATGCAGATAACAACACTATCACTCCACAAGCCCAAAAAGGTATGCCATATCGAAATCCGAGTTCATTTGACCAAGTTATGGGCTTTTAAAAATGAAAAGAAAACCCATTTCAGTAAACCTTCGCAAAATTAAAATCAATGAAATAAAAACGGTCATATTTTTTACTACCTTTAAAGTTATTTATATTAATGCAGATAACAACATTATCACTCCACAAGCCCAAAAAGGTATGCCATATCGAAATCCGAGTTCATTTGACCAAGTTATGGGCTTTTAAAAATGAAAAGAAAACCCATTTCAGTAAACCTTCGCAAAATTAAAATCAATGAAATAAAAACGGTCATATTTTTTACTACCTTTAAAGTTATATATTTTAATGCAGATTAGAACAAAATAATTCCACAAGCCCAAAAAGGTATGCCATATCGAAATCCGAGTTCATTTGACCAAGTTATGGGCTTTTAAAAATGAAAAGAAAGACCATTTCAGTAAACCTTCGCAAAATTTAAATCAATGACATAAAAACGGTCATATTTTTTACTACCTTTAAAGTTATATATATTATTGCAGATTACAACATTATCATTTCACAAGCCCACAAAGGTGTGCCATATCGAAATCCGAGTTCATTTGACCAAGTTATGGGCTTTTAAAGATGGAGAGAAGGCCCGTTTCAGTAAACATTCGCAAAATTAAAATCATGGCCTAAAAACGGTCATATTTTTTACTACCTTTAAAGTTATGTATTTTAATGCAGATAACAAGATAATTATTCCACAAGCCCACAAAGGTATGCCATATCGAAATCCGAGTTCATTTGACCAAGTTATGGGCTTTTAAAGATGGAGATAAGGCCCATTTCTGTAAACCTTCGCAAAATTAAATTCAATGACATAAAAACGGTCATATTTTATACTACCTTTAAAGTAATATATTTTTATACAGATTAGAACAAAATCATTCCACAAGCCCAAAAAGGTATGCCATATCGAAATCCGAGTCCTTTTGACCAAGTTATGGGCTTTTAAAGATAAAAAGAAGGCCCATTTCAGTAAACGTTCGCAAAATTAAAATCAATCAATAAACCTTTGCAAAATTAAAATCAATGACATAAAAACGGTCATATTTTTTACTACCTTTAAAGTTATTTATATTAATGCAGATAACAACATTATCACTCCACAAGCCCAAAAAGGTATGCCATATCGAAATCCGAGTTCATTTGACCAAGTTATGGGGTTTTAAAAATGAAAAGAAAGCCCATTTCAGTAAACCTTCGCAAAATTAAAATCAATGAAAAAAAACGGTCATATTTTAAACTACCTTTAAAGTTAAATGTTTAAGTGCAGATAACAGTATAATCATTCCACAAGCACATAAAGGTATGCCATATCGAAATCCGAGTCCTTTTGACCAAGTTATGGGCTTTTAAAGATAAAAAGAAGGCCCATTTCAGTAAACGTTCGCAAAATTAAAATCAATGACATAAAACGGTCATATTTTCTACTACCTTTAAAGTTATATATTTTAATGCAGATAACCAGATAATTATTCCACAAGCCCACAAAGGTATGCCATATCGAAATCCGAGTTCATTTGACCAAGTTATGGGCTTTTAAAGATGGAGATAAGGCCCATTTCTGTAAACCTTCGCAAAATTAAATTCAATGACATAAAAACGGTCATATTTTATACTACCTTTAAAGTAATATATTTTTATACAGATTAGAACAAAATCATTCCACAAGCCCAAAAAGGTATGCCATATCGAAATCCGAGTTCATTTGACCAAGTTATGGGCTTTTAAAGATGGAAAGAAGCCCCATTTCAGTAAACCTTCGCAAAATTAAAATCAATGACATAAAAACGGTCATATTTTTAAAAACCTTTAAAGTTAAATGTTAAAGTGCAGATAACAACATAATCATTCCATAAGCACATAAAGGTATGCCATATCGAAATCCGAGTTCATTTGACCAAGTTATGGGCTTTTAAAGATGGAAAGAAGGCCTATTTCAGTAAACCCTTGAAAATTAAAATCAATGACATAAAAACGGTCATATTTTTTACTACCTTTAAAGTTGTATATTTTAATTCAAATAACAACATAATCATTCCACAAGCCCATAAAGGTATGCCATATCGAAATACGCGTTCATTTCACTAAGATATGGGCTTTTATAAATGAAAAGAAAGCCCATTTCAGTAAACCTTCGCAAAATTAAAATCAATGACATAAAAACGGTCTTATTTTTAACTACCTTTAAAGTTATTTATATTAATGCAGATAACAACATTATCACTCCACAAGCCCAAAAAGGTATGCCATATCGAAATCCGAGTTCATTTGACCAAGTTATGGGCTTTTAAAAATGAAAAGAAAGCCCATTTCAGTAAACCTTCGCAAAATTAAAATCAATGAAATAAAAACGGTCAAATTTTTTACTACCTTTAAAGTTATATATTTTAATGCAGATTAGAACAAAATAATTCAACAAGCCCAAAAAGGTATGCCATATCGAAATCCGAGTTCATTTGACCAAGTTATGGGCTTTTAAAAATGAAAAGAAAGACCATTTCAGTAAACCTTCGCAAAATTAAAATCAATGACATAAAAACGGTCATATTTTTTACTACCTTTAAAGTTATATATATTATTGCAGATTACAACATTATCATTTCACAAGCCCACAAAGGTGTGCCATATCGAAATCCGAGTTCATTTGACCAAGTTATGGGCTTTTAAAGATGGAGAGAAGGCCCGTTTCAGTAAACATTCGCAAAATTAAAATCATGGCCTAAAAACGGTCATATTTTTTACTACCTTTAAAGTTATGTATTTTAATGCAGATAACAAGATAATTATTCCACAAGCCCACAAAGGTATGCCATATCGAAATCCGAGTTCATTTGACCAAGTTATGGGCTTTTAAAGATTGAGATAAGGCCTAATTCAGTAAACCTTCGCAAAATTAATTTCAATGACATAAACACGGTCATATTTTTTACTACCTTTAAAGTTATATATTTTTATACAGATTAGAACAAAATCAGTCCACAAGCCCAAAAAGGTATGCCATATCGAAATCCGAGTTCATTTGACCAAGTGATAAAGATGGAAAGAAGGCCCATTTCAGTAAACGTTCGCAAAATTAAAATCAATCAATAAACCTTTGCAAAATTAAAATCAATGACATAAAAACGGTCATATTTTTTACTACCTTTAAAGTTATTTATATTAATGCAGATAACAACATTATCACTCCACAAGCCCAAAAAGGTATGCCATATCGAAATCCGAGTTCATTTGACCAAGTTATGGGGTTTTAAAAATGAAAAGAAAGCCCATTTCAGTAAACCTTCTCAAAATTAAAATCAATGAAATAAATCGGTCATATTTTTTAATACCTTTAAAGTTATATATTTTAATGCAGATTAGAACAAAATAATTCCACAAGCCCAAAAAGGTATGCCATATCGAAATCCGAGTTCATTTTACCACGTTATGGGCTTTTTAAGATGGAAAGAAGGCCCATTTCAGTAAGCCTTTGCAAAATTAAAATCAATGACATAAAAACGTTCTTATTTTTTACTACCTTTAAAGTTATTTATATTAATGCAGATAACATCACTATCACTCCACAAGCCCAAAAAGGTATGCCATATCGAAATCCGAGTTCATTTGACCAAGTTATGGGCTTTTAAAAATGAAAAGAAAGCCCATTTCACTAAACCTTCGCAAAATTAAAATCAATGAAATAAAAACGGTCATATTTTTTACTACCTTTAAAGTTATATATTTTAATGCAGATTAGAACAAAATAATTCCACAAGCCCAAAAAGGTATGCCATATCGAAATCCGAGTTCATTTGACCAAGTTATGGGCTTTTAAAAATGAAAAGAAAGACCATTTCAGTAAACCTTCGCAAAATTAAAATCAATGACATAAAAACGGTCATATTTTTTACTACCTTTAAAGTTATATATATTATTGCAGATTACAACATTATCATTTCACAAGCCCACAAAGGTGTGCCATATCGAAATCCGAGTTCATTTGACCAAGTTATGGGCTTTTAAAGATGGAGAGAAGGCCCGTTTCAGTAAACATTCGCAAAATTAAAATCATGGCCTAAAAACGGTCATATTTTTTACTACCTTTAAAGTTATGTATTTTAATGCAGATAACAAGATAATTATTCCACAAGCCCACAAAGGTATGCCATATCGAAATCCGAGTTCATTTGACCAAGTTATGGGCTTTTAAAGATGGAGATAAGGCCCAATTCAGTAAACCTTCGCAAAATTAATTTCAATGACATAAACACGGTCATATTTTTTACTACCTTTAAAGTTATATATTTTTATACAGATTAGAACAAAATCATTCCACAAGCCCAAAAAGGTATGCCATATCGAAATCCGAGTTCATTTGACCAAGTTATGGGCTTTTAAAGATGGAGATAAGGCCCATTTCTGTAAACCTTCGCAAAATTAAATTCAATGACATAAACACGGTCATATTTTTTACTACCTTTAAAGTTATATATTTTTATACAGATTAGAACAAAATAATTCCACAAGCCCAAAAGGTATGCCATATCGAAATCCGAGTTCATTTGACCAAGTTATGGGCTTTTAAAGATGGAGATAAGGCCCATTTCAGTAAACCTTCGCAAAATTAAATTCAATGACATAAACACGGTCATATTTTTTACTACCTTTAAAGTAATATATTTTTATACAGATTAGAACAAAATCATTCCACAAGCCCAAAAAGGTATGCCATATCGAAATCCGAGTTCATTTGACCAAGTTATGGGCTTTTAAAGATGGAAAGAAGCCCCATTTCAGTAAACCTTCGCAAAATTAAAATCAATGGCATAAAAACGGTCATATTTTTAAAAACCTTTAAAGTTAAATGTTAAAGTGCAGATAACAACATAATCATTCCATAAGCACATAAAGGTATGCCATATCGAAATCCGAGTTCATTTGACCAAGTTATGGGCTTTTAAAGATGGAAAGAAGGCCTATTTCAGTAAACCCTTGAAAATTAAAATCAATGACATAAAAACGGTCATATTTTTTACTACCTTTAAAGTTGTATATTTTAATTCAAATAACAACATAATCATTCCACAAGCCCATAAAGGTATGCCATATCGAAAAACGCGTTCATTTCACTAAGATATGGGCTTTCAAAAATGAAAAGAAAGCCCATTTCAGTAAACCTTCGCAAAATTAAAATCAATGAAAAAAAACGGTCATATTTTAAACTCCTTTAAAGTTAAATGTTTAAATGCCGAAAACAGTATAATCATTTCACAAGCACATAAAGGTATGCCATATCGAAATCCGAGTCCTTTTGACCAAGTAATGGGCTTTTAAAGATGAAAAGAAGGCCCATTTCAGTAAACGTTCGCAAAATTAAAATCAATGACATAAAACGGTCATATTTTCTACTACCTTCAAAGTTATATATTTTAATGCAGATAACCAGATAATTATTCCACAAGCCCACAAAGGTATGCCATATCGAAATCCGAGTTCATTTGACCAAGATATGGGCTTTTAAAGATGGAGATAAGGCCCATTTCTGTAAACCTTCGCAAAATTAAATTCAATGACATAAACACGGTCATATTTTTTACTACCTTTAAAGTTATATATTTTTATACAGATTAGAACAAAATCATTCCACAAGCCCAAAAAGGTATGCCATATCGAAATCCGAGTTCATTTGACCAAGTGATGGGCTTTTAAAGATGGAAAAAAGCCCATTTCAGTAAACTTTCGCAAAATTAAAAGCAATGACTTAAAAAGGGTATTATTTTTTTCTACCTTTAATGTTTTATATTTTAATGCAGATAACAACATAATCATTCCACAAGCCCATTAAGGTATGCCATATCGAAATCGGAGTTCATTTGACCAAGCAATGGGCTTTTAAAGATGGAAAGAAAACCCATTTCCGTAAACCTTCGCCAAATTAAAATCAATGACATAAAACGGTCATATTTTTTACTACCTTTAAAGTTATATATTTTAATGCAGATAACAACATAATCACTCCACAAGCCCAAAAAGGTATGCCATATCGAAATCCGAGTTCATTTGACCAAGTTATGGGGTTTTAAAAATGAAAAAAAAGCCCATTTCAGTAAACCTTCGCAAAATTAAAATCAATGAAATAAATCGGTCATATTTTTTAATACCTTTAAAGTTATATATTTTAATGCAGATTAGAACAAAATAATTCCACAAGCCCAAAAAGGTATGCCATATCGAAATCCGAGTTCATTTTACCACGTTATGGGCTTTTAAAGATGGAAAGAAGGCCCATTTCAGTAAGCCTTTGCAAAATTAAAATCAATGACATAAAAACGGTCTTTTTTTTTACTACCTTTAAAGTTATTTATATTAATGCAGATAACAACATTATCACTCCACAAGCCCAAAAAGGTATGCCATATCGAAATCCGAGTTCATTTGACCAAGTTATGGGGTTTTAAAAATGAAAAGAAAGCCCATTTCAGTAAACCTTCGCAAAATTAAAATCAATGAAAAAAAACGGTCATATTTTAAACTACCTTTAAAGTTATGTATTTTAATGCAGATAACCAGATAATTATTCCACAAGCCCACAAAGGTATGCCATATCGAAATCCGAGTTCATTTGACCAAGTTATGGGCTTTTAAAGATGGAGATAAGGCCCATTTCAGTAAACCTTCGCAAAATTAAATTCAATGACTTAAACACGGTCATATTTTTTACTACCTTTAAAGTAATATATTTTTATACAGATTAGAACAAAATCATTCCACAAGCCCAAAAAGGTATGCCATATCGAAATCCGAGTCCTTTTGACCAAGTTATGGGCTTTTAAAGATGAAAAGAAGGCCCATTTCAGTAAACGTTCGCAAAATTAAAATCAATGACATAAAACGGTCATATTTTCTACTACCTTTAAAGTTATGTATTTTAATGCAGATAACCAGATAATTATTCCACAAGCCCACAAAGGTATGCCATATCGAAATCCGAGTTCATTTGACCAAGTTATGGGCTTTTAAAGATGGAGATAAGGCCCATTTCAGTAAACCTTCGCAAAATTAAATTCAATGACTTAAACACGGTCATATTTTTTACTACCTTTAAAGTAATATATTTTTATACAGATTAGAACAAAATCATTCCACAAGCCCAAAAAGGTATGCCATATCGAAATCCGAGTTCATTTGACCAAGTTATGGGCTTTTAAAGATGGAAAGAAGCCCCATTTCAGTAAACCTTCGCAAAATTAAAATCAATGACATAAAAACGGTCATATTTTTAAAAACCTTTAAGGTTAAATGTTAAAGTGCAGATAACAACATAATCATTCCATAAGCACATAAAGGTATGCCATATCGAAATCCGAGTTCATTTGACCAAGTTATGGGCTTTTAAAGATGGAAAGAAGGCCTATTTCAGTAAACCCTTGAAAATTAAAATCAATGACATAAAAACGGTCATATTTTTTACTACCTTTAAAGTTGTATATTTTAATTCAAATAACAACATAATCATTCCACAAGCCCATAAAGGTATGCCATATCGAAATACGCGTTCATTTCACTAAGATATGGGCTTTTAAAAATGAAAAGAAAGCCCATTTCAGTAAACCTTCGCAAAATTAAAATCAATGAAAAAAAACGGTCATATTTTAAACAACCTTTAAAGTTAAATGTTTAAGTTCAGATAACAGTATAATCATTCCACAAGCACATAAAGGTATGCCATATCGAAATCCGAGTCCTTTTGACCAAGTTATGGGCTTTTAAAGATGAAAAGAAGGCCCATTTCAGTAAACGTTCGCAAAATTAAAATCAATGACATAAAACGGTCATATTTTCTACTACCTTTAAAGTTATATATTTTAATGCAGATAACCAGATAATTATTCCACAAGCCCACAAAGGTATGCCATATCGAAATCCGAGTTCATTTGACCAAGATATGGGCTTTTAAAGATGGAGATAAGGCCCATTTCTGTAAACCTTCGCAAAATTAAATTCAATGACATAAACACGGTCATATTTTTTACTAACTTTAAAGTTATATATTTTAATGCAGATAACAACATAATCATTCCACAAGCCCATTAAGGTATGCCATATCGAAATCCGAGTTCATTTGACCAAGTGATGGGCTTTTAAAGATGGAAAGAAGGCCCATTTCAGTAAACTTTCGCAAAATTAAAAGCAATGACTTAAAAAGGGTATTATTTTTTTCTACCTTTAATGTTTTATATTTTAATGCACATAACAACATAATCATTCCACAAGCCCATTAAGGTATGCCATATCGAAATCGGAGTTCATTTGACCAAGCAATGGGCTTTTAAAGATGGAAAGAAAACCCATTTCCGTAAACCTTCGCCAAATTAAAATCAATGACATAAAACGGTCATATTTTTTACTACCTTTAAAGTTATATATTTTAATGCAGATAACAACATAATCATTCCACAAGCCCATAAAGGTGTGCTACATCGAAATCCGAGTTCATTTGACCAAGTTATGGGCTTTTAAAGATGGAAAGAAGGCCCATTTCAGTAAACCTTCGCAAAATTAAAATCATTGGCATAAAAACGGTCATATTTTGTACTAACTTTAAAGTTATATGTTTTAATGCAGATAACAACATAATCATTCCACAAGTCCATAAAGGTACGCCATATCGAAATCCGAGTTGATTTGGCCAAGTTCTGGGCTTTTAAAGATGGAAAGAAGCCCCATTTCAGTAAACTTTCGCAAAATTAAAAGCGATGACATAAACACGGTCATATATTTTACTACCTTTAAAGTTATATATTTTAATGCAGATTAGAACAAAATAATTCCACAAGCCCAAAAAGGTATGCCATATCGAAATCCGAGTTCATTTGACCACGTTATGGGCTTTTAAAGATGGAAAGAAGGCCCATTTCAGTAAACGTTCGCAAAATTAAAATCAATCAATAAACCTTTGCAAAATTAAAATCAATGACATAAAAACGGTCATATTTTTTACTACCTTTAAAGTTATTTATATTAATGCAGATAACAACATTATCACTCCACAAGCCCAAAAAGGTATGCCATATCGAAATCCGAGTTCATTTGACCAAGTTATGGGGTTTTAAAAATGAAAAGAAAGCCCATTTCAGTAAACCTTCGCAAAATTAAAATCAATGAAATAAATCGGTCATATTTTTTAATACCTTTAAAGTTATATATTTTAATGCAGATTAGAACAAAATAATTCCACAAGCCCAAGAAGGTATGCCATATCGAAATCCGAGTTCATTTTACCACGTTATGGGCTTTTAAAGATGGAAAGAAGGCCCATTTCAGTAAGCCTTTGCAAAATTAAAATCAATGACATAAAAACGGTCTTATTTTTTACTACCTTTAAAGTTATATATTTTTATACAGATTAGAACAAAATCATTCCACAAGCCCAAAAAGGTATGCCATATCGAAATCCGAGTTCATTTGACCAAGTGATAAAGATGGAAAGAAGGCCCATTTCAGTAAACTTTCGCAAAATTAAAAGCAATGACTTAAAAAGGGTATTATTTTTTTCTACCTTTAATGTTTTATATTTTAATGCAGATGACAACAGAATCATTCCACAAGCCCATTAAGGTATGCCATATCGAAATCGGAGTTCATTTGACCAAGCTATGGGCTTTTAAAGATGGAAAGAAAACCCATTTCCGTAAACCTTCGCAAAATTAAAATCAATGACATAAAACGATCATATTTTTTACTACCTTTAAAGTTATATATTTTAATGTAGATAACAACATAATCATGTGCTACATCGAAATCCGAGTTCATTTGACCAAGTTATGGGCTTTTAAAGATGGAAAGAAGGCCCATTTCAGTAAACCTTCGCAAAATTAAAATCATTGGCATAAAAACAGTCATATTTTGTACTACCTTTAAAGTTATATATTTTAATGTTTTCATTTCAGTAAACGTTCGCAAAACTAAAATCAATCAATAAGCCTTTGCAAAATTAAAATCAATGACATAAAAACGGTCATATTTTTTAATACCTTTAAAGTTATATATTTTAATGCAGATTAGAACAAAATAATGCCAAAATATACCATATCGAAATCCGAGTCCTTTTGACCAAGTTATGGGCTTTTAAAGATGAAAAGAAGGCCCATTTCAGTAAACTTTCGCAAAATTAAAAGCAATGACTTAAAAAGGGTATTATTTTTTTCTACCTTTAATGTTTTATATTTTAATGCAGATAACAACATAATCATTCCACAAGTCCATAAAGGTATGCCAAATCGAAATCAGAGTTCATTTGACCAAGCTATGGGCTTTTAAAGATGGAAAGAAAACCCATTTCCGTAAACCTTCGCAAAATTAAAAGCAATGACATAAACACGGTCATATATTTTACTACCTTTAAAGTTATATATATTACTGCAGATTACAACATTATCATTTTACAAGCCCACAAAGGTGTGCCATATCGAAATCCGAGTTCATTTGACCAAGTTATGGGCTTTTAAAGATGGAGAGAAGGCCCGTTTCAGTAAACATTTGCAAAATTAAAATCAATGAAAAAAACGGTCATATTTTAAACTACCTTTAAAGTTAAATGTTTAAGTTCAGATAACAGTATAATCATTCCACAAGCACATAAAGGTATGCCATATCGGAATCCGAGTCCTTTTGACCAAGTTATGGGCTTTTAAAGATGAAAAGAAGGCCCATTTCAGTAAACGTTCACAAAATTAAAATCAATGACATAAAACGGTCATATTTTTTACTACCTTTAAAGTTATATAGTTTAATGCAGATAACAAGATAATCATTCCACAAGCCCACAAAGGTATGCCATATCGAAATCCGAGTTCATTTGACCAAGTTATGGGCTTTTAAAGATGGAGAGAAGGCCCATTTCAGTAAACCTTCGCAAAATTAAATTCAATGACATAAACACGGTCATATTTTTTACTACCTTTAAAGTTATATATTTTTATACAGATTAGAACAAAATCATTCCACAAGCCCAAAAAGATATGCCATATCGAAATCCGAGTTCATTTGACCAAGTTATGGGCTTTTAAAGATGGAAAGAAGGCCCATTTCAGTAAACTTTCGCAAAATTAAAAGCAATGACATAAAAACGGTCATATTTTTTACTACCTTTAATGTTTTATATTTTAATGCAGATAACAACATAATCATTCCACAAGTCCATAAAGGTATGCCATATCGAAATCGGAGTTCATTTCACCAAGCTATGGGCTTTTAAAGATGGAAAGAAGGCCCATTTCCGTAAACCTTCGCAAAATTAAAATCAATGACATAAAAACGGTCATATTTTTTACTACCTTTAAAGTTTTATATATTATTGCAGATTACAACATTATCATTTCACAAGCCCACAAAGGTGTGCCATATCGAAATCCGAGTTCATTTGACCAAGTTATGTGCTTTTAAAGATGGAGAGAAGGCCCGTTTCAGTAAACATTCGCAAAATTAAAATCATTTGCATAAAAACGGTCATATTTTGTACTACCTTTAAAGTTATGTTTTTTAATGCAGATAACAACATGATCATTCCACAAGTCCAAAAAGGTACGCCAAGTTATGGGCTTTTAAAGATGGAAAGAAGGCCCATTTCAGTAAACTTTCGCAAAATTAAAATCAATGACATAAAACGGTCATATTTTTTACTACCTTTAATGTTATATATTTTAATGCAGATAACAACATAATCATTCCACAAGTCCTTTAAGGTATGCCATATCGAAATCGGAGTTCACTTCACCAAGCTATGGGCTTTTAAAGATGGAAAGAAGGCCCATTTCCGTAAACTTTCGCAAAATTAAAATCAATGACATAAAAACGGTCATATTTTTTACTACCTTTAAAGTTTTATATATTAATGCAGATAACAACATAATCATTTAACAAGCCCATAAAGGTGTGCCATATCGAAATCCGAGTTCATTTGACCAAGTTATGGGCTTTTAAAGATGGAAAGAAGGCCCATTTCAGTAAACCTTCGCAAAATTAAAATCAATGACATAAAAACGGTCATATTTTTAAAAACCTTTAAAGTTAAATGTTAAAGTGCAGATAACAACATAATCATTCCAGAAGCACATAAAGGTATGCCATATCGAAATCCGAGTTCATTTGACCAAGTTATGGGCTTTTAAAGATGGAAAGAAGGCCTATTTCAGTAAACCCTTGAGAATTAAAATCAATGACATTAAAACGGTCATATTTTTTACTACCTTTAAAGTTGTATATTTTAATTCAAATAACAACATAATCATTCCACAAGCCCATAAAGGTATGCCATATCGAAATCCGAGTTCATTTCACTAAGATATGGGCTTTTAAAAATGAAAAGAAAGCCCATTTCAGTAAACCTTCGCAAATTTAAAATCAATGACATAAAAACGGTCATATTTTTTACTACCTTTAAAGTTATATATATTAATGCAGATTACAACATTATCATTCCACAAGCCCACAAAGGTGTGCCATATCGAAATCCGAGTTCATTTGACCAAGTTATGGGCTTTTAAAGATGGAGAGAAGGCCCGTTTCAGTAAACATTCGCAAAATTAAAATCAATGAAAAAAAACGGTCATATTTTAAACTACCTTTAAAACTAAATGTTTAAGTGCAGATAACAGTATAATCATTCCACAAGCACATAAAGGTATGCCATATCGAAATCCGAGTCCTTTTGACCAAGTTATGAGCTTTTAAAGATGAAAAGAAGGCCCATTTCAGTAAACGTTCGCAAAATTAAAATCAATGACATAAAACGGTCATATTTTCTACTACCTTTAAAGTTATATATATTAATGCAGATAACAACATAATCATTCCACAAGCCCAAAAAGGTGTGCCATGTCGAAATCCGAGTTCATTTGACCAAGTTATGGTCTTTTAAAGATGGAAAGAAGGACCATTTCAGTAAGCCTTCGCAAAATTAAATTCAATGACATAAACACGGTCATATTTTTTACTACCTTAAAAGTTATATATTTTTATAAAGATTAGAACAAAATCATTCCACAAGCCCAAAAAGGTATGCCATATCAAAATCCGAGTTCATTTGACCAAGTGATGGGCTTTTAAAGATGGAAAGAAGGCCCATTTCAGTAAACTTTTGCAAAATTAAAAGCAATGACTTAAAAAGGGTATTATTTTTTTCTACCTTTAATGTTTTATATTTTAATGCAGATAACAACATAATCATTCCACAAGCCCATTAAGGTATGCCATATCGAAATCGGAGTTCATTTGACCAAGCTATGGGCTTTTAAAGATGGAAAGAAAACCCATTTCCGTAAACCTTCGCAAAATTAAAATCAATGACATAAAACGGTCATATTTTTTAATACCTTTAAAGTTATATATTTTATTGCAGATAACAACATAATCATTCCACAAGCCCATAAAGGCGTGCTACATCGAAATCCGAGTTCATTTGACCAAGTTATGGGCTTTCAAAGGTGGAAAGAAGGCCCATTTCAGTAAACCTTCGCAAAATTAAAATCATTGGCATAAAAACGGTCATATTTTGTACTACCTTTAAAGTTATATATTTTAATGCAGATAACAACATAATCATTGCACAAGTCCATAAAGGTACGCCATATCGAAATCCGAGTTCATTTGACCACGTTATGGGCTTTTAAAGATGGAAAGAAGGCCAATTTCAGTAAACGTTCGCAAAATTAAAATCAATCAATAAACCTTTGCAAAATTAAAATCAATGTCATAAAAAGGGTCATATTTTTTACTACCTTTCAAGTTATATATTTTAATGCAGATAACAACATAATCATTCCACAAGCCTATAAAGGTATGCCATATCAAAATCCGAGTTCATTTGACCAAGTTATGGGCTTTTAAAAATGGAAAGAAGGCCCTTTTCAGTAAACCTTCGCAAAATTAAAATCAATGACATAAAAGCGGTCATATTTTTTACTACCTTTAAAGTTATATATATTAATGCAGATTACAACATTATCATTCCACAAGCCCACAAAGGTGTGCCATATCGAAATCCCAGTTCATTTGACCAAGTTATGGGCTTTTAAAAATGGAAAGAAGGTCCATTTCAGTAAACCTTCGCAAAATTAAAATCAATGACATAAAAGCGGTCATATTTTTAACTACCTTTAAATTTAAATGTTTAAGTGCAGATAACAGTATAATCATTCCACAAGCACATAAAGGTATGCCATATCGAAATCAGAGTCCTTTTGACCAAGTTATGCGCTTTTAAAGATGTAAAGAAGGCCCATTTCAGTAAACCTTCGCAAAATTAAAATCAATGACATAAAAACGGTCATATTTTTTACAAACTTTAAAGTTATATATTTTAATGCAGATAACAACATAATCCTTCACAAGCCCATAAAGGTATGCCATATCGAAATCGGAGTTCATTTGACCAAGTTATGGGCTTTTAAAGATGGAGAGAAGGCCCGTTTCAGTAAACATTTGCAAAATTAAAATCAATGAAAAAAAACGGTCATATTTTAAACTACCTTTAAAGTTAAATGTTTAAGTTCAGATAACAGTATAATCATTCCACAAGCACATAAAGGTATGCCATATCGAAATCCGAGTCCTTTTGACCAAGTTATGGGCTTTTAAAGATGAAAAGAAGGCCCATTTCAGTAAACGTTCGCAAAATTAAAATCAATGACATAAAACGGTCATATTTTTTACTACCTTTAAAGTTATATATTTTAATGCAGATAACAAGATAATCATTCCACAAGCCCACAAAAGTATGCCATATCGAAATCCGAGTTCATTTGACCAAGTTATGGGCTTTTAAAGATGGAAAGAAAGCCCATTTCAGTAAACTTTCGCAAAATTAAAATCATTGGCATAAAAATGGTCATATTTTGTACTACCTTTAAAGTTATGTATTTTAATGC
Source organism: Drosophila suzukii (assembly GCF_043229965.1). Taxonomy (NCBI): domain Eukaryota; kingdom Metazoa; phylum Arthropoda; class Insecta; order Diptera; family Drosophilidae; genus Drosophila; species Drosophila suzukii. Next base: position 47,301,570 of record NC_092082.1, read on the forward strand.
AGATAACAACATAATCATTCCACAAGTCCATAAAGGTACGCCATATCGAAATCCGAGTTGATTTGGCCAAGTTATGGGCTTTTAAAGATGGAAAGAAGGCCCATTTCAGTAAACGTTCGCAAAATTAAAATCAATGACATAAAACGGTCATATTTTTTAATACCTTTAAAGTTATATATTTTAATGCAGATTAGAACAAAATAATTCCACAAGCCCAAGAAGGTATGCCATATCGAAATCCGAGTTCATTTTACCACGTTATGGGCTTTTAAAGATGGAAAGAAGGCCCATTTCAGTAAGCCTTTGCAAAATTAAAATCAATGACATAAAAACGGTCTTATTTTTTACTACCTTTAAAGTTATATATTTTTATACAGATTAGAACAAAATCATTCCACAAGCCCAAAAAGGTATGCCATATCGAAATCCGAGTTCATTTGACCAAGTGATAAAGATGGAAAGAAGGCCCATTTCAGTAAACTTTCGCAAAATTAAAAGCAATGACTTAAAAAGGGTATTATTTTTTTCTACCTTTAATGTTTTATATTTTAATGCAGATGACAACAGAATCATTCCACAAGCCCATTAAGGTATGCCATATCGAAATCGGAGTTCATTTGACCAAGCTATGGGCTTTTAAAGATGGAAAGAAAACCCATTTCCGTAAACCTTCGCAAAATTAAAATCAATGACATAAAACGATCATATTTTTTACTACCTTTAAAGTTATATATTTTAATGTAGATAACAACATAATCATGTGCTACATCGAAATCCGAGTTCATTTGACCAAGTTATGGGCTTTTAAAGATGGAAAGAAGGCCCATTTCAGTAAACCTTCGCAAAATTAAAATCATTGGCATAAAAACAGTCATATTTTGTACTACCTTTAAAGTTATATATTTTAATGTTTTCATTTCAGTAAACGTTCGCAAAACTAAAATCAATCAATAAGCCTTTGCAAAATTAAAATCAATGACATAAAAACGGTCATATTTTTTAATACCTTTAAAGTTATATATTTTAATGCAGATTAGAACAAAATAATGCCAAAATATGCCATATCGAAATCCGAGTCCTTTTGACCAAGTTATGGGCTTTTAAAGATGAAAAGAAGGCCCATTTCAGTAAACTTTCGCAAAATTAAAAGCAATGACTTAAAAAGGGTATTATTTTTTTCTACCTTTAATGTTTTATATTTTAATGCAGATAACAACATAATCATTCCACAAGTCCATAAAGGTATGCCAAATCGAAATCCGAGTTCATTTGACTAAGTTATGGGCTTTTAAAGATGGAAAGAAAGCCCATTTCAGTAAACTTTCGCAAAATTAAAATCATTGGCATAAAAATGGTCATATTTTGTACTACCTTTAAAGTTATGTATTTTAATGCAGATAACAACATAATCATTCCACAAGTCCATAAAGGTACGCCATATCGAAATCCGAGTTGATTTGGCCAAGTTATGGGCTTTTAAAAATGGAAAGAAGGCCCTTTTCAGTAAACCTTCGCAAAATTAAAATCAATGACATAAAAGCGGTCATATTTTTTACTACCTTTAAAGTTATATATATTAATGCAGATTACAACATTATCATTCCACAAGCCCACAAAGGTGTGCATATCGAAATCCGAGTTCATTTGACCAAGTTATGGGCTTTTAAAGATGGAAAGAAAGCCCATTTCAGTAAACTTTCGCAAAATTAAAATCATTGGCATAAAAATGGTCTTATTTTGTACTACCTTTAAAGTTATGTATTTTAATGCAGATAACAACATAATCATTCCACAAGTCCATAAAGGTATGCCAAATCGAAATCCGAGTTCATTTGACCAAGCTATGGGCTTTTAAAGATGGAAAGAAAACCCATTTCCGTAAACCTTCGCAAAATTAAAAGCAATGACATAAACACGGTCATATATTTTACTACCTTTAAAGTTATATATATTACTGCAGATTACAACATTATCATTTTACAAGCCCACAAAGGTGTGCCATATCGAAATCCGAGTTCATTTGACCAAGTTATGGGCTTTTAAAGATGGAGAGAAGGCCCGTTTCAGTAAACATTTGCAAAATTAAAATCAATGAAAAAAACGGTCATATTTTAAACTACCTTTAAAGTTAAATGTTTAAGTTCAGATAACAGTATAATCATTCCACAAGCACATAAAGGTATGCCATATCGGAATCCGAGTCCTTTTGACCAAGTTATGGGCTTTTAAAGATGAAAAGAAGGCCCATTTCAGTAAACGTTCACAAAATTAAAATCAATGACATAAAACGGTCATATTTTTTACTACCTTTAAAGTTATATAGTTTAATGCAGATAACAAGATAATCATTCCACAAGCCCACAAAGGTATGCCATATCGAAATCCGAGTTCATTTGACCAAGTTATGGGCTTTTAAAGATGGAGAGAAGGCCCATTTCAGTAAACCTTCGCAAAATTAAATTCAATGACATAAACACGGTCATATTTTTTACTACCTTTAAAGTTATATATTTTTATACAGATTAGAACAAAATCATTCCACAAGCCCAAAAAGATATGCCATATCGAAATCCGAGTTCATTTGACCAAGTTATGGGCTTTTAAAGATGGAAAGAAGGCCCATTTCAGTAAACTTTCGCAAAATTAAAAGCAATGACATAAAAACGGTCATATTTTTTACTACCTTTAATGTTTTATATTTTAATGCAGATAACAACATAATCATTCCACAAGTCCATAAAGGTATGCCATATCGAAATCGGAGTTCACTTCACCAAGCTATGGGCTTTTAAAGATGGAAAGAAGGCCCATTTCCGTAAACCTTCGCAAAATTAAAATCAATGACATAAAAACGGTCACATTTTTTACTACCTTTAAAGTTTTATATATTATTGCAGATTACAACATTATCATTTCACAAGCCCACAAAGGTGTGCCATATCGAAATCCGAGTTCATTTGACCAAGTTATGGGCTTTTAAAGATGGAGAGAAGGCCCGTTTCAGTAAACATTCGCAAAATTAAAATCATTTGCATAAAAACGGTCATATTTTGTACTACCTTTAATGTTATATATTTTAATGCAGATAACAACATGATCATTCCACAAGTCCAAAAAGGTACGCCAAGTTATGGGCTTTTAAAGATGGAAAGAAGGCCCATTTCAGTAAACTTTCGCAAAATTAAAATCAATGACATAAAACGGTCATATTTTTTACTACCTTTAATGTTATATATTTTAATGCAGATAACAACATAATCATTCCACAAGTCCTTTAAGGTATGCCATATCGAAATCGGAGTTCACTTCACCAAGCTATGGGCTTTTAAAGATGGAAAGAAGGCCCATTTCCGTAAACTTTCGCAAAATTAAAATCAATGACATAAAAACGGTCATATTTTTTACTACCTTTAAAGTTTTATATATTAATGCAGATAACAACATAATCATTTAACAAGCCCATAAAGGTGTGCCATATCGAAATCCGAGTTCATTTGACCAAGTTATGGGCTTTTAAAGATGGAAAGAAGCCCCATTTCAGTAAACCTTCGCAAAATTAAAATCAATGACATAAAAACGGTCATATTTTTAAAAACCTTTAAAGTTAAATGTTAAAGTGCAGATAACAACATAATCATTCCAGAAGCACATAAAGGTATGCCATATCGAAATCCGAGTTCATTTGACCAAGTTATGGGCTTTTAAAGATGGAAAGAAGGCCTATTTCAGTAAACCCTTGAGAATTAAAATCAATGACATTAAAACGGTCATATTTTTTACTACCTTTAAAGTTGTATATTTTAATTCAAATAACAACATAATCATTCCACAAGCCCATAAAGGTATGCCATATCGAAATCCGCGTTCATTTCACTAAGATATGGGCTTTTAAAAATGAAAAGAAAGCCCATTTCAGTAAACCTTCGCAAATTTAAAATCAATGACATAAAAACGGTCATATTTTTTACTACCTTTAAAGTTATATATATTAATGCAGATTACAACATTATCATTCCACAAGCCCACAAAGGTGTGCCATATCGAAATCCGAGTTCATTTGACCAAGTTATGGGCTTTTAAAGATGGAGAGAAGGCCCGTTTCAGTAAACATTCGCAAAATTAAAATCAATGAAAAAAAACGGTCATATTTTAAACTACCTTTAAAACTAAATGTTTAAGTGCAGATAACAGTATAATCATTCCACAAGCACATAAAGGTATGCCATATCGAAATCCGAGTCCTTTTGACCAAGTTATGAGCTTTTAAAGATGGAAAGAAGGCCCATTTCAGTAAACGTTCGCAAAATTAAAATCAATGACATAAAACGGTCATATTTTCTACTACCTTTAAAGTTATATATTTTAATGCAGATAACAAGATAATTATTCCACAAGCCCACAAAGGTATGCCATATCGAAATCCGTGTTCATTTGACCAAGTTATGGGCTTTTAAAGATGGAGATAAGGCCCATTTCAGTAAACCTTCGCAAAATTAAATTCAATGACATAAACACGGTCATATTTTTTACTACCTTAAAAGTTATATATTTTTATACAGATTAGAACAAAATCATTCCACAAGCCCAAAAAGGTATGCCATATCAAAATCCGAGTTCATTTGACCAAGTGATGGGCTTTTAAAGATGGAAAGAAGGCCCATTTCAGTAAACTTTTGCAAAATTAAAAGCAATGACTTAAAAAGGGTATTATTTTTTTCTACCTTTAATGTTTTATATTTTAATGCAGATAACAACATAATCATTCCACAAGCCCATTAAGGTATGCCATATCGAAATCGGAGTTCATTTGACCAAGCTATGGGCTTTTAAAGATGGAAAGAAAACCCATTTCCGTAAACCTTCGCAAAATTAAAATCAATGACATAAAACGGTCATATTTTTTAATACCTTTAAAGTTATATATTTTATTGCAGATAACAACATAATCATTCCACAAGCCCATAAAGGCGTGCTACATCGAAATCCGAGTTCATTTGACCAAGTTATGGGCTTTCAAAGGTGGAAAGAAGGCCCATTTCAGTAAACCTTCGCAAAATTAAAATCATTGGCATAAAAACGGTCATATTTTGTACTACCTTTAAAGTTATATATTTTAATGCAGATAACAACATAATCATTGCACAAGTCCATAAAGGTACGCCATATCGAAGTCCGAGTTCATTTGACCACGTTATGGGCTTTTAAAGATGGAAAGAAGGCCCATTTCAGTAAACGTTCGCAAAATTAAAATCAATCAATAAACCTTTGCAAAATTAAAATCAATGTCATAAAAAGGGTCATATTTTTTACTACCTTTCAAGTTATATATTTTAATGCAGATAACAACATAATCATTCCACAAGCCTATAAAGGTATGCCATATCAAAATCCGAGTTCATTTGACCAAGTTATGGGCTTTTAAAAATGGAAAGAAGGCCCTTTTCAGTAAACCTTCGCAAAATTAAAATCAATGACATAAAAGCGGTCATATTTTTTACTACCTTTAAAGTTATATATATTAATGCAGATTACAACATTATCATTCCACAAGCCCACAAAGGTGTGCCATATCGAAATCCCAGTTCATTTGACCAAGTTATGGGCTTTTAAAAATGGAAAGAAGGTCCATTTCAGTAAACCTTCGCAAAATTAAAATCAATGACATAAAAGCGGTCATATTTTTAACTACCTTTAAATTTAAATGTTTAAGTGCAGATAACAGTATAATCATTCCACAAGCACATAAAGGTATGCCATATCGAAATCAGAGTCCTTTTGACCAAGTTATGCGCTTTTAAAGATGTAAAGAAGGCCCATTTCAGTAAACCTTCGCAAAATTAAAATCAATGACATAAAAACGGTCATATTTTTTACTAACTTTAAAGTTATATATTTTAATGCAGATAACAACATAATCCTTCACAAGCCCATAAAGGTATGCCATATCGAAATCGGAGTTAATTTGACCAAGTTATGGGCTTTTAAAGATGGAGAGAAGGCCCGTTTCAGTAAACATTTGCAAAATTAAAATCAATGAAAAAAAACGGTCATATTTTAAACTACCTTTAAATTTAAATGTTTAAGTTCAGATAACAGTATAATCATTCCACAAGCACATAAAGGTATGCCATATCGAAATCCGAGTCCTTTTGACCAAGTTATGGGCTTTTAAAGATGAAAAGAAGGCCCATTTCAGTAAACGTTCGCAAAATTAAAATCAATGACATAAAACGGTCATATTTTTTACTACCTTTAAAGTTATATATTTTAATGCAGATAACAAGATAATCATTCCACAAGCCCACAAAAGTATGCCATATCGAAATCCGAGTTCATTTGACCAAGTTATGGGCTTTTAAAGATGGAAAGAAAGCCCATTTCAGTAAACTTTCGCAAAATTAAAATCATTGGCATAAAAATGGTCATATTTTGTACTACCTTTAAAGTTATGTATTTTAATGCAGATAACAACATAATCATTCCACAAGTCCATAAAGGTACGCCATATCGAAATCCGAGTTGATTTGGCCAAGTTATGGGCTTTTAAAGATGGAAAGAAGCCCCATTTCAGTAAACTTTCGCAAAATTAAAAGCAATGACATAAACACGTCATATATTTTACTACCTTTAAAGTTATATATTTTCATACAGATTAGAAGAAAATCATTCCACAAGCCCAAAAAGGTATGCCATATCGAAATCCGAGTTCATTTGACCAAGTTATGGGCTTTTAAAGATGGAAAGAAAGCCCATTTCAGTAAACTTTCGCAAAATTAAAAGCAATGACATAAAAACGGTCATATTTTTTACTACCTTTAATGTTATATATTTTAATGCAGATAACAACATAATCATTCCACAAGTCCATAAAGGTATGCCATATCGAAATCGGAGTTCACTTCACCAAGCTATGGGCTTTTAAAGATGGAAAGAAGGCCCATTTCCGTAAACCTTCGCAAAATTAAAATCAATGACATAAAAACGGTCACATTTTTTACTACCTTTAAAGTTTTATATATTATTGCAGATTACAACATTATCATTTCACAAGCCCACAAAGGTGTGCCATATCGAAATCCGAGTTCATTTGACCAAGTTATGGGCTTTTAAAGATGGAGAGAAGGCCCGTTTCAGTAAACATTCGCAAAATTAAAATCATTTGCATAAAAACGGTCATATTTTGTACTACCTTTAATGTTATATATTTTAATGCAGATAACAACATGATCATTCCACAAGTCCAAAAAGGTACGCCAAGTTATGGGCTTTTAAAGATGGAAAGAAGGCCCATTTCAGTAAACTTTCGCAAAATTAAAATCAATGACATAAAACGGTCATATTTTTTACTACCTTTAATGTTATATATTTTAATGCAGATAACAACATAATCATTCCACAAGTCCTTTAAGGTATGCCATATCGAAATCGGAGTTCACTTCACCAAGCTATGGGCTTTTAAAGATGGAAAGAAGGCCCATTTCCGTAAACTTTCGCAAAATTAAAATCAATGACATAAAAACGGTCATATTTTTTACTACCTTTAAAGTTTTATATATTAATGCAGATAACAACATAATCATTTAACAAGCCCATAAAGGTGTGCCATATCGAAATCCGAGTTCATTTGACCAAGTTATGGGCTTTTAAAGATGGAAAGAAGCCCCATTTCAGTAAACCTTCGCAAAATTAAAATCAATGACATAAAAACGGTCATATTTTTAAAAACCTTTAAAGTTAAATGTTAAAGTGCAGATAACAACATAATCATTCCAGAAGCACATAAAGGTATGCCATATCGAAATCCGAGTTCATTTGACCAAGTTATGGGCTTTTAAAGATGGAAAGAAGGCCTATTTCAGTAAACCCTTGAGAATTAAAATCAATGACATTAAAACGGTCATATTTTTTACTACCTTTAAAGTTGTATATTTTAATTCAAATAACAACATAATCATTCCACAAGCCCATAAAGGTATGCCATATCGAAATCCGCGTTCATTTCACTAAGATATGGGCTTTTAAAAATGAAAAGAAAGCCCATTTCAGTAAACCTTCGCAAATTTAAAATCAATGACATAAAAACGGTCATATTTTTTACTACCTTTAAAGTTATATATATTAATGCAGATTACAACATTATCATTCCACAAGCCCACAAAGGTGTGCCATATCGAAATCCGAGTTCATTTGACCAAGTTATGGGCTTTTAAAGATGGAGAGAAGGCCCGTTTCAGTAAACATTCGCAAAATTAAAATCAATGAAAAAAAACGGTCATATTTTAAACTACCTTTAAAACTAAATGTTTAAGTGCAGATAACAGTATAATCATTCCACAAGCACATAAAGGTATGCCATATCGAAATCCGAGTCCTTTTGACCAAGTTATGAGCTTTTAAAGATGGAAAGAAGGCCCATTTCAGTAAACGTTCGCAAAATTAAAATCAATGACATAAAACGGTCATATTTTCTACTACCTTTAAAGTTATATATTTTAATGCAGATAACAAGATAATTATTCCACAAGCCCACAAAGGTATGCCATATCGAAATCCGTGTTCATTTGACCAAGTTATGGGCTTTTAAAGATGGAGATAAGGCCCATTTCAGTAAACCTTCGCAAAATTAAATTCAATGACATAAACACGGTCATATTTTTTACTACCTTAAAAGTTATATATTTTTATACAGATTAGAACAAAATCATTCCACAAGCCCAAAAAGGTATGCCATATCAAAATCCGAGTTCATTTGACCAAGTGATGGGCTTTTAAAGATGGAAAGAAGGCCCATTTCAGTAAACTTTTGCAAAATTAAAAGCAATGACTTAAAAAGGGTATTATTTTTTTCTACCTTTAATGTTTTATATTTTAATGCAGATAACAACATAATCATTCCACAAGCCCATTAAGGTATGCCATATCGAAATCGGAGTTCATTTGACCAAGCTATGGGCTTTTAAAGATGGAAAGAAAACCCATTTCCGTAAACCTTCGCAAAATTAAAATCAATGACATAAAACGGTCATATTTTTTAATACCTTTAAAGTTATATATTTTATTGCAGATAACAACATAATCATTCCACAAGCCCATAAAGGCGTGCTACATCGAAATCCGAGTTCATTTGACCAAGTTATGGGCTTTCAAAGGTGGAAAGAAGGCCCATTTCAGTAAACCTTCGCAAAATTAAAATCATTGGCATAAAAACGGTCATATTTTGTACTACCTTTAAAGTTATATATTTTAATGCAGATAACAACATAATCATTGCACAAGTCCATAAAGGTACGCCATATCGAAGTCCGAGTTCATTTGACCACGTTATGGGCTTTTAAAGATGGAAAGAAGGCCCATTTCAGTAAACGTTCGCAAAATTAAAATCAATCAATAAACCTTTGCAAAATTAAAATCAATGTCATAAAAAGGGTCATATTTTTTACTACCTTTCAAGTTATATATTTTAATGCAGATAACAACATAATCATTCCACAAGCCTATAAAGGTATGCCATATCAAAATCCGAGTTCATTTGACCAAGTTATGGGCTTTTAAAAATGGAAAGAAGGCCCTTTTCAGTAAACCTTCGCAAAATTAAAATCAATGACATAAAAGCGGTCATATTTTTTACTACCTTTAAAGTTATATATATTAATGCAGATTACAACATTATCATTCCACAAGCCCACAAAGGTGTGCCATATCGAAATCCCAGTTCATTTGACCAAGTTATGGGCTTTTAAAAATGGAAAGAAGGTCCATTTCAGTAAACCTTCGCAAAATTAAAATCAATGACATAAAAGCGGTCATATTTTTAACTACCTTTAAATTTAAATGTTTAAGTGCAGATAACAGTATAATCATTCCACAAGCACATAAAGGTATGCCATATCGAAATCAGAGTCCTTTTGACCAAGTTATGCGCTTTTAAAGATGTAAAGAAGGCCCATTTCAGTAAACCTTCGCAAAATTAAAATCAATGACATAAAAACGGTCATATTTTTTACTAACTTTAAAGTTATATATTTTAATGCAGATAACAACATAATCCTTCACAAGCCCATAAAGGTATGCCATATCGAAATCGGAGTTAATTTGACCAAGTTATGGGCTTTTAAAGATGGAGAGAAGGCCCGTTTCAGTAAACATTTGCAAAATTAAAATCAATGAAAAAAAACGGTCATATTTTAAACTACCTTTAAATTTAAATGTTTAAGTTCAGATAACAGTATAATCATTCCACAAGCACATAAAGGTATGCCATATCGAAATCCGAGTCCTTTTGACCAAGTTATGGGCTTTTAAAGATGAAAAGAAGGCCCATTTCAGTAAACGTTCGCAAAATTAAAATCAATGACATAAAACGGTCATATTTTTTACTACCTTTAAAGTTATATATTTTAATGCAGATAACAAGATAATCATTCCACAAGCCCACAAAAGTATGCCATATCGAAATCCGAGTTCATTTGACCAAGTTATGGGCTTTTAAAGATGGAAAGAAAGCCCATTTCAGTAAACTTTCGCAAAATTAAAATCATTGGCATAAAAATGGTCATATTTTGTACTACCTTTAAAGTTATGTATTTTAATGCAGATAACAACATAATCATTCCACAAGTCCATAAAGGTACGCCATATCGAAATCCGAGTTGATTTGGCCAAGTTATGGGCTTTTAAAGATGGAAAGAAGCCCCATTTCAGTAAACTTTCGCAAAATTAAAAGCAATGACATAAACACGTCATATATTTTACTACCTTTAAAGTTATATATTTTCATACAGATTAGAAGAAAATCATTCCACAAGCCCAAAAAGGTATGCCATATCGAAATCCGAGTTCATTTGACCAAGTTATGGGCTTTTAAAGATGGAAAGAAAGCCCATTTCAGTAAACTTTCGCAAAATTAAAAGCAATGACATAAAAACGGTCATATTTTTTACTACCTTTAATGTTATATATTTTAATGCAGATAACAACATAATCATTCCACAAGTCCGTAAACGTATGCCAAATCGAAATCGGAGTTCATTTCACCAAGCTCTGGGCTTTTAAAGATGGAAAGAAGGCCCATTTCCGTAAACCTTCGCAAAATTAAAATCAATGACATAAAAACGGTCATATTTTTTACTACCTTTAAAGTTATATATATTAATGCAGATAACAACATAATCATTCAAAAAGCCCATAAAGGTGTGCCATATCGAAATCCGAGTTCATTTGACCAAGTTATGGGCTTTTAAAGATGGAAAGAAGCCCCATTTCAGTAAACCTTCGCAAAATTAAAATCAATGACATAAAAACAGTCATATTTTTAAAAACCTTTAAAGTTAAATGTTAAAGTGCAGATAACAACATAATCATTCCATAAGCACATAAAGGTATGCCAAATCGAAATCCGAGTTCATTTGACCAAGTTATGGGCTTTTAAAGATGGAAAGAAGGCCTATTTCAGTAAACCCTTGAAAATTAAAATCAATGACATAAAAACGGTCATATTTTTTACTACCTTTAAAGTTATAAATTTTAATGCAGATAACAACATAATCATTCCACAAGCCCATAAAGGTTTGCCATATCGAAGTCCAAGTCCTTTTGACCAAGTTATGGGCTTTTAAAGATGGAAAGAAGGCCTATTTCAGTAAACCCTTGAAAATTAAAATCAATGACATAAAAACGGTCATATTTTTTACTACCTTTAAAGTTATAAATTTTAATGCAGATAACAACATAATCATTCCACAAGCCCATAAAGGTATGCCATATCGAAATCCGCGTTCATTTCACTAAGATATGGGCTTTTAAAAATGGAGAGAAGGCCCATTTCAGTAAACCTTCGCAAAATTAAAGTCAATGACATAAACACGGTCATATTTTGTACCACCTTTAAAGTTATATATTTTAATGCAGATAACAACATAATCATTCAACAAGCCCATAAAGGTGTGCCATATCGAAATCCGAATTCATTTGACCAAGTTATGGGCATTTAAAGATGGAAAGAAGCCCCATTTCAGTAAACCTTCGCAAAATTAAAATCAATGACTTAAAAACGGTCATATTTTTAAAAACCTTTAAAGTTAAATGTTAAAGTGCAGATAACGACATAATCATTCCATAAGCACATAAAGGTATGCCATATCGAAATCCGAGTTCATTTGACCAAGTTATGGGCTTTTAAAGATGGAAAGAAGGCCTATTTCAGTAAACCCTTGAAAATTAAAATCAATGACATAAAAACGGTCATATTTTTTACTACCTTTAAAGTTATAAATTTTAATGCAGATAACAACATAATCATTCCACAAGCCCATAAAGGTTTGCCATATCGAAGTCCAAGTCCTTTTGACCAAGTTATGGGCTTTTTAAGATGGAAAGAAGGCCCATTTCAGTAAACTTTCGCAAAATTAAAATCAATGACATAAAAACGGTCATATTTTTTTACTACCTTTAAAGTTTTATATATTAGTGCAGACAACAACATAATCATTCCACAAGCCCATAAAGGTGTGCCAAATCGAAATCCGAGTTCATTTGACCAAGTTATGGGTTTTTAAAGATGGAAAGAAGGCCCATTTCAGTAAACTTTCGCAAAATTAAAAGCAATGACATAAAAACGGTCATCTTTTTAAAAACCTTTAAAGTTAAATGTTAAAGTGCAGATAACAACATAATCATTCCATAAGCACATAAAGGTATGCCATATCGAAATCCGAGTTCATTTGACCAAGTTATGGGCTTTTAAAGATGGAAAGAAGGCCTATTTCAGTAAACCCTTGAAAATTAAAATCAATGACATAAAAACGGTCATATTTTTTACTACCTTTAAAGTTATAAATTTTAATGCAGATAACAACATAATCATTCCACAAGCCCATAAAGGTTTGGCATATCGAAGTCCAAGTCCTTTTGACCAAGTTATGGGCTTTTAAAGATGGAAAGAAGGCCTATTTCAGTAAACCCTTGAAAATTAAAATCAATGACATAAAAACGGTCATATTTTTTACCACCTTTAAAGTTATAAATTTTAATGCAGATAACAACATAATCATTCCACAAGCCCATAAAGGTATGCCATATCGAAATCCGCGTTCATTTCACTAAGATATGGGCTTTTAAAAATGGAGAGAAGGCCCATTTCAGTAAACCTTCGCAAAATTAAAGTCAATGACATAAACACGGTCATATTTTGTACCACCTTTAAAGTTATATATTTTAATGCAGATAACAACATAATCATTCCACAAGCCCATAAAGGTATGCCATATCGAAATCGGAGTTCATTTGACCATGCTATGGGCGTTTAAAGATGTAAAGAAGGCCCATTTCAGTAAACCTTCGCAAAATTAAAATCAATGACATAAAAACGGTCATATTTTTTACTACGTTTAAAATTTTATATATTAGTGCAGATAACAACATAATCATTCCACAAGCCCATAAAGGTGTGCCATATCGAAATCCGAGTTAATTTGACCAAGTTACTACCTTTAAAGTTATATATATTAATCCAGGTAACAATATAATCATTCCACAAGCCCATAAAAGTGTGCCATATCGAAATCCGAGTCCTTTTGACCAAGTAATGGGCTTTTTAAGATGGAAAGAAGGCCCATTTCAGTAAACTTTCGCAAAATTAAAATCAATGACATAAAAACGGTCATATTTTTTACTACTTTTAAAATTTTATATATTAGTGCAGATAACAACATAATCATTCCACAAGCCCATAAAGGTGTGCCATATCGAAATCCGAGTTCATTTGACCAAGTAATGGGCTTTTAAAGATGGAAAGTAGCCCCATTTCAGTAAACCTTCGCAAAATTAAAATCATTGGCATAAAAACGGTAATATTTTGTACTACCTTTAAAGTTATATATTTTAATGCAGATAACAACATAATCATTCCACAAGTCCATAAAGGTACGCCATATCGAAATCCGAGTTCATTTGACCAAGTTATGAACTTGTAAAAATGGAAAGAAGGCCCATTTAAGTAAGCCTTCGCAAAATTAAAATCAATGAAACTAAAACGGTCTTATTTTTTACTACCTTTAAAGTTATATATATTAATGCAGATAACAACATAATCATTCCACAAGCCCAAAAAGGTGTGCCATGTCGAAATCCGAGTTCATTTGACCAAGTTATGGTCTTTTAAAGATGGAAAGAAGGACCATTTCAGTAAGCCTTCGCAAAATTAAAATCAATGACATAAAAACGGTCATAATTTTTACTACCTTTAAAGTTATATATTTTAAAGCAGATAACCTTATAATAATTCCACAAGCCCATAAAGGTTTGCCATATCGAAGTCCAAGTCCTTTTGACTAAGTTATGGGCTTTTAAAGATGGAAAGAAGCCCCATTTCAGTAAACCTTCGCAAAATTTAAATCAATGACATAAAAACGGTCATATTTTTTACTACCTTTAAAGTTATATATATTAATGCAGATAACAACATAATCATTCCACAAGTCCACAAAGATGTGCCATATCGAAATCCGAGTTCATTTGACCAAGCTATGGGCTTTTAAAGATGGAAAGAAGGCCCATTTCAGTAAACCTGCGAAAATTAAAATCAATGACATAACAAGAAAGAAAATTAGCTTCGGCAAGCCGAAGCTTATATACCCTTGCAGCTATAATTATTAAATTTAAAAACACAAAAAATTATATTCCGAATAGTATAAGATAATATGTCAAAAATCACCGAAGCTATAATTTGTTTCATATTATTTTCCTACCAATTTTCCGATCGTTCCTATGGCAGCTGTCTGATACAGTCGTCCGATTTTGATAAAATTAAATTCGAAATTCAGAACTAATTTAAAAATGTTATTTCCAAGCGTAGGAGGTTATATGTTAAAAAACACCGAAGCAATAATTTGTTTCATATTATTTTCCTACCAATTTTCCGATCCTTCCTATGGCAGCTATATGATATAGTCGTCCGATTTTGATAAAATTAAATTCGAAATTCAGAAGTAATTAAAAAATGTTATTTCCAAGCGTTGGAGGTTATATGTTTAAAGACACCGAAGCTATAATTTGTTTCATATTATTTTTCCACCAATTTTCCGATCGTTCCTATGGCAGCTATATGATATAGTCGTCCGATTTCGATAAAATTTAAGTCTAAATTCAAAACTAATTAAAAAATGTTATTTCCAAGCTTAGGAGGTTATATCCTAAAAAACACAAAAGATATAATTTTTTTTAATTTTTTTTGTCCGATTATTCCTATGGGAGCTATAAGATATAGTTGTCAGATCCGGCTGGTTCCGACTTATATACTACCTGCAAAAGATATAAGACTTTTGGGAAAGTTTCAGCCCGATAGCTTTAAAACTGAGAGACTAGTTTGCGTTGAAACGGACGGACAGACGGACAGACGGACAGACGGACAGACGGACATGGCTAGATCGACTCGTCTAGTCATGCTGATCAAGAATATATACTTTATGGGGTCGGAAACGTCTCCTTCACTGCGTTGCAAACTTCTGACTGAAATCAATATACCCTCTGCAAGGGTATAAAAACGGTCATATTTTAAACTACCTTTAAAGTTAAATGTTTAAGTGCGGATAACAGTATAATCTTTCCACAAGTACATAAAGGTATGCCATATCGAAATCCGAGTCCTTTTGATTAAGTTATGGGCTTTTAAAGATGGAAAGAAAGCCCATTTCAGTAAACCTTTGCAAAATTAAATCACAAGCCTATAAAGGTATGCCATATCGAAATCCGAGTTCATTTGACCAAGTTATAGGCTTTTAAAGATGGAGAGAAGGCGCATTTCAGTAAGTCCTCGCAAAATTAAAATCAATGACGTAAAAGCTATCATATTTTCAAAAACCTTTAAAGTTAAATGCTTAAGTGCAGATAACAACATAATCATTCCATAAGCACATAAAGGTATGCCATATCGAAATCCGAGTCCTTTTGACCAAGTTATGGGCATTTAAAGATGGAAAGAAGGCCCATTTCAGTAAACTTTCGCAAAATTAAAATCAATGACATAAAAACGGTCATATTTTTTTACTACCTTTAAAGTTTTATATATTAGTGCAGACAACAACATAATCATTCCACAAGCCCATAAAGGTGTGCCAAATCGAAATCCGAGTTCATTTGACCAAGTTATGGGTTTTTAAAGATGGAAAGAAGGCCCTTTTCAGTAAACTTTCGCAAAATTAAAAGCAATGACATAAAAACGGTCATATTTTTTACTACCTTTAATGTTATATATTTTAATGCAGATAACAACATTATCATTTCACAAGCCCATAAAGGTATGCCATATCGAAATCCGAATTCATTTAACCAAGTTATGAACTTCTACAAATGGAAAGAAGGCCCATTTAAGTAAATCTTCGCCAAACTAAAATCAATGAAATAAAAACGATCATATTTTTTACTACCTTTAAAGTTATATATATTAATGCAGATAACAACATAATCATTCCACAAGCCCAAAAAGGTGTGCCAAATCGAAATCGGAGTTCATTTGACCAAGTTATGGGCTTTTAAAGATGGAAAGAAGGCCCATTTCAGTAAACCTTCGCAAAATTAAAATCAATGACATAAAAACGGTCATATTTTTAAAAACCTTTAAAGTTATATGTTTAAGTGCAGATAACAGTATAATCAAGCCCATAAAGGTGTGCCATATCAAAATCCGAATTTATTTGACCAAGTTATGGGCTTTTAAAGATGGAAAGAAGGCCCATTTCAGTAAACTTTCGCAAAATTAAAAGCAATGACATAAAAACGATCATATTTTTTTACTACCTTTAATGTTATATATTTTAATGCAGATCACAACATAATCATTCCACAAGCCCATAAAGGTATGCCTTATCGAAATCCGAGTTCATTTGATCAAGTTATGGGCTTTTAAAAATGGAAAGAAGGCCCATTTCAGTAAACCTTCGCAAAAATAAAATCAATGACGTAAAAACGGTCATATTTTTAAAAACCTTTAAAGTTAAATGTTTATGAGCAGATAACAGTAGAATCATTCCACAAGCACATAAAGGTGTGCCATATCGAAATCCGAGTTCATTTGACCAAGTTATGGGCTTTTAAAGATGGAAAGAAGACCCATTTCAGTAAACCTTCGCAAAACTGAAATCAATGACATAAAAACGGTCATATTTTTTTACTACCTTTTGTGAACAGCGCCTAATACAGTATATACCAAACCTTTAATATTAATGTAGAATAAGTCCTTTTTTATAATGTTACCAGACTCTACAAATCTAAAGTAGTCGAGACAGAGATAGACTCCAGAGCAGAACGTGTGCAGAACACTTATAGTTATAAATTCTATATATAACTTAATATCCAACACAACTATCCTAAATAAAACCTACACCACTCGAAAAGCTACCCTTTTCAGTTCAGAAGTGGGATCAGTGTGGTTGGATATGTGTGAAGCGGAGGAGTTGTGTCAAGAACTCTAAGAAAGCAGCAAGAATCGTCGGCGTGGAAAGTTTGCAATGGGATGTGTTCCCAGGTCTATGTGACAGCTAAAATTGCAAATTGCGGATGTGTTCCGTGGCAGGCGGATTCAAACAAAGCAGATCGGGAATCTTAGTGAACCCGTGGAGAAAAGCATACCAGTTAGATCAGGATTCTTAGTGAGCCTGTGGCCGCAGAAGTCTCAAGAGCAGCAGAAGTCTCAAGAGAAGCCAAAGCACATACACACACAGCGGTTGTGAGTATTGGTGAACTATACAAGTCGACGCAAGTCAGAATTCTCTAGAAGCCGGAGCACATACATGCATACAAGGAGTTTGTGTGTATTGGTCAAGTGAGAAAGCAGATGCAGAACTTTGTGAGGTACATATAGTTGTCTCGCTCGCAAAGAGGACTGCCAACCTAGGCGCTAAAACAACATTAAAATGCCGAAGATAGCAGATCTTAAGGGCGACGTGTTAAGATTCCTGCTGAGATCTAGAAACGTGTCAGTTTCGGGCACCAGAGCCGAATTGGTTAAAAGACTAATAGAGTTTGAACAATCGGAGGACGTAGAGCTGCCAGCAGCAGTGGGTATCAACATGCAGCAAGAAGAAACGATGTCAGCGCAGTCAGCAGCAATTTCACAATTGCAAAACGAGATGAAGGAACTAAAGGACATGTTAGCTCAATTAGTTACCGTTCAAATGGGAAACGCAGCACCAGCACATTCAGGAAATCAGCAACAGCACCAAATAATCGATTTGGATATCAACGAGGTTAACAACGAGAGCATTCCTGTACAGGCTACTAGCAACGTGAGGCAAGCTTCACTCAAGGAAATTGCCAACACCTTGCCAGAATTTGATCCCAACGACGACAACGCCATTTCAGTCAACCAGTTCATCGATCGTGTCAACAAAGTGGTTGATGCCTACCAGTGGGACGAGAAGTTCCTGTTACTCGCCATTTATACAAAGCTTAAAGGTCCAGCCAAGATGTGGCTTGATTCATCACCCATTCTACACACTACGTGGAAAAACTATAAGCTATAAAGGAGGAGTTCGGCGCTAATCCAGACGAAGCAGAAGTGCATTTCAACATGGCCAATGCAACCAGGCGATCAAGGGAGACGGTAAAGGAGTACTGTTTCAGGATGTCAGCCCTTGGGGTGCGCTACAACCTTAGCGGGGCAGCGATCATCAGATATGTTCGCGCAGGTCTACAGCATCGTGAATTGCAAAACAGTATTGCAGCAATTCATTTCGCCACAATGAAACAGCTTCGTGATGCAGCCGAATCGTATTTCGTTAATCGATGTCGGCCAAATACGAGCAAGAAAGAGTATTCACCGAAAGCCAGAAACTTCGAGCAGAAACCAGACAGCGATGTTAAACCACCAAGGACAAAGGAATCCGTTATATGCTACAACTGCGGAGAAAAAGGACACTTTGCCAATTCGTGTCCAAAGGAGAAGAAAAAGTCACGCTGTACCAAATGCAACAAGTTTCACGAGCCAAATGGAAGTTGCCAAGCCACCAATGTCATGCGTTTAGGAGCCGCAAATCAGGACAAACTTTTCACGAGGAAAATCTGCGTACACTCACACGATTACAGCGCCTTCATCGACACGGGTAGTCAAGCCAGTCTCATCCGACAATCAGTTGCCGAGCAAATTAACGCCAAGCACCACAAGTGCTCTATGAAGATTAGAGGCATTTGCGAAGGTTCATGTATCCTCACAGAAGCGATGACTGTGGATATGGATATCGATGGGAAGACGATTACAGCGAAAGTGTATATAGCAGACAACGATATATTGCAGGAGGACTTTCTGTTGGGACAGGACGTCATCATCTCCGCTCATCTCGAGCTCAAGTTTGAGTCAGGCGATTCTAAAATCAAACGAGCAGTCCATCAGCCGACAACCCCTGTAAGCACCAATATCGGGAAGCTGCTAGAAAATTTTGAGAACGACAAAGAATGTAAGCAAATGCGCAGCTTACTGGAGAACTTCGCCGATGTTTTCTCGACAGGATTGGAAGGCATAGGAAAGACAAGCGTGGTCAAAGCAGACATCACCGTCGAAAGCAATCAGGTAGTAGCACAAGCCCCATACCGAGTATCCGAGCCAAAGAAGGAAATCGTAAGCAGAATGGTCGACGAGCTGCTAAAGCAGGACATCATTACGTTGTCAACATCAGAGTACGCCAGCCCGGTGGTGCTCATCAAGAAGCCGAATGGTAGCGATCGAATGTGCGTCGATTACCGCCGCCTAAACAAGCTGATCAAGAAGGAGAATTTTCCAGTGCCAAACATCGAAGAACGTCTGCAGCAGGCGAAAAGATTTAAGTACTTCTCATCCCTAGACCTCAACAGTGGATACTATCAGATAGAGATAGTCCCAGAGAGCCGAAAATTTACTGCATTCATCACCACAGATGGATTATACGAATTCAAGCGACTTCCGTTCGGATTGAAGAACGCACCTGCGGTTTTTAATCGACTCATGGCAGAGTTACAAAAGAGAGTGCAGAAAGGCGACATGATACACTACATGGACGACATCCTTATTGGCAGTCAAACATTTGATGAGATGTACGAGAAGCTTGAGAGGATCCTGAAAGTTTTAAAGGAGGGCGGATTAACGTTAAACCTGGACAAATGTGAGTTATATAAGCAGTCAATGACATTCCTTGGTCACCAGATACACGCAGAAGGAATCAGTCCTGGAGAAATTAAGACGAACGCCATCAGAATGTTCCCGAAACCAGCCAATGTTACCGATGTGAGAAAGTTTTTGGGTCTCACTGGTTATTTCCGCAAATTCGTTCCTGGGTATGCCATCATTTCAGCGCCATTAAGAATCCTATTGCGCAAGGATCAGCCGTTTTCTTGGAAAGCGCCACAAGAAGAAGCCTTCGACGAATTAAAAAAATGTCTAATATCAAATCCAGTTGTCACCAGCAGAGCATGAACTACATACCGATGCCAGCGCCGTTGGTTTAGCCGGAGTTTTGCTACAACGTGAGGAGGACCAGCTGAAACCAATCGCTTATTATAGCCGAGCTACTTCTAAGCCGGAGAAAAATTACCACAGCTTCGAACTTGAGGCTCTAGCCGTCGTGGAATCGTTGGAGCGATTCAAATACTACATTTATGGCAAAAAGATAAAGGTTATCACCGACTGCAATGCCCTAAAGACGTCGATGGAGAAACGAGAACTGATACCCCGGATTGCAAGATGGTGGTTACGCATTCAAGAATTCGACATAGACATCGTTCACAGAGCAGGAACACAGATGAACCACGTAGACGCACTCAGTCGAGCTCCGTTCGAAGATGCTCGAGAGATGGATACCGCAAGTCTGAAAATCAAAAACGATAATCGACGAAGAGGACTGGCTATTTTCCATACAACTACAGGACGAGAAAATACAGAAAATTGTCGCAAACATGACATTGGAAAAGAAATTTGAGAGCGACGAGTATGTGATCGAGCAAGATCGCTTGTTTCGAAAACATGGCAACAATGTATTATGGGTTGTGCCGAAGCAGTTGAGATTCCACATTTGACATGAATGTCACGATAAGGCCGGATATATGAGCACGGATAAGACTATGGCAAGAATTCTAAACTTATTTTGGTTTCCCCGAATGCGAAACTATGTTAAAAGCTACACGAAATCCTGTGTGGGCTGTGCGTTTTATAAAACACCAGGTGGACGTCAGGAAGGTCGGTACCACTACGATGACATCAAGCCGATTCCCTTTTCCACGATACACATGGACCACCTGGGGCCATTTCCAAAGAGTTCCAAGAGAAACGAGCATATTTTGGTAATAGTCGATGCATTCACCAAGTTCACCAGTGTACGAGCGGTGAAAAGTACAGCCACTAAACACGTCCTGGATGTCCTGCAAGATGTAACCAGCTACCTGGGAATGCCAGATCGAATTGAAACAGATCGTGGTACAGCATTTACATCAAAAGATTTCGATAAGTACTGCAAATCAAACAATGTTAAGCACATTTTAAATGCTGTAAGAACACCCAGAGCCAATGGTCACGCAGAGCGCACAAATCGCATCATTTTGTCAATGTTGTTGCCTTCCAATGACATCGATAAGCGTTGGGATGACAATATCCGATCAATCCAGTGGAGCATTAATACCATGGTAAATAGCACTACAAAATGCTCTCCCTTTCAGCTCCTGTACGGGTATGAACCTCGAGATATCCTGAAGAACGCGAAAACCAACATCATTCAAAGCCAAGACCAAAAGATGCTAACCGATGCGGAATTGGATCAACTTAGAGCAGATGCTGCGACAACTGTCAACGATCACCGAGCTGCCGCCAAGAAACGCTACGATGCCAAGCATGCGAAGCCAACTGTTTACAGCCTTGGAGACCTTGTGCTGGTCGAGAATGAGCCATTCAGCACGGGCACATCACGCAAATTGGAGCCGCGCTACAAAGGACCATTTATAATCAACAAAGTCCAGCCGAACGACAGATATCTTGTAGAAGATATCCCTCACGCACAACGAAAGCAGAGACACTACAAGTCGGTGTATTCGTCCGACAAGATGAAACGCTGGTGTGAGCTGCCACCGGAGGAGCCCGATGAAGATGACGACTTTGAAGATGATCCACCCTATGAATCCTGCGAGGACGCAGAGATTTGTCAGGAGAGGCCGACTGTGAACAGCGCCTAATATAGTATATACCAAACCTTCAATATTAGTGTAGAATAAGTCCTTTTTTATAATGTTACCAGACTCTACAAATCTAAAGTAGTCGAGACAGAGATAGACTCCAGAGCAGAACGTGTGCAGAACACTTATAGTTATAATTTCTATATATAACCTTATATCCAACACAACTATCCTAAATAAAACCTATACCACTCGAAAAGCTACCCTTTTCACTTTAATGTTATATATTTTAATGCAGATCACAACATAATCATTCCACAAGCCCATAAAGGTGTGCCAAATCGAAATCCGAGTTCATTTGACCAAGTTATGGGCTTTTAAAGATGGAAAGAAGGCCCATTTCAGTAAACTTTCGCAAAATTAAAATCAATGACATAAAAAAGGTCATATTTTTTTACTACCTTTAATGTTATACATTTTAATGCAGATCACAACATAATCATTCAACAAGCCTATAAAGGTATGCCATATCGAAATCCGAATTCATTTGACCAAGTTATGAACTTGTACAAATGGAAAGAAGGCCCATTTCAGTAAACCTTCGCCAAATTAAAATCAATGACAAAAAACGGTCATATTTTTAACTACCTTTAAAGTTTTATATATTAGTGCAGATAATAACATAATCATTTCACAAGCCCAAAAAGGTGTGCCATATCGAAATCCAAATTCATTTGACCACGTTATGGGCTTTTAAAAATGGAAAGAAGGCCCATTTCAGTAAACCTTCGCAAAAATAAAATCAATGACGTAAAAACGGTCATATTTTTAAAAACCTTTAAAGTTAAATGTTTAAGTGCAGATAACAGTAGAATCATTCCACAAGCACATAAAGGTGTGCCATATCGAAATCCGAGTTCATTTGACCAAGTTATGGGCTTTTAAAGATGGACAGAAGACCCATAAACGGTCATATTTTTTACTACCTTTAAAGTTTTATATTTTAATGCAGATAACAACATAATCATTCCACAAGCCCATAAAGGTAAGCCATATCGAAATCCGAGTTCATTTGACCAAGTTATGGGCTTTTAAAGATGGAGAGAAGGCCCATTTCAGTAAACCTTCGCAAAATTAAAACCAATGACTTAAAAACGGTCATATTTTTTACTCCACAAGCACATAATGGTATGCCATATCGAAATCCGAGTCCTTTTGACCAAGTTATGGGCTTTTAAAGATGGAAAGAAGGCCCATTTCAGTAAACGTTCGCAAAATTAAAATCAATGACATAAAAACGGTCATATTTTTTACTACCTTTGAAGCTATATATTTTAATGCAGATAACAACATAATCATTTCACAAGCCCATAAAGGTATGCCATATCGAAATCCGAGTTCATTTGACCAAGTAATGAACTTGTACAAATGGAAAGAAGGTCCATTTAAGTAAACCTTCGCAAAACTAAAATCAATGAAATAAAATCGGTCATATTTTTTACTACCTTAAAGTTATAAATATTAATGCAGATAACAACATAATCATTCCACAAGCCCAAAAAGGAATGCCATATCGAAATCCGAGTTCATTTGACCAAGTTATGGGCTTTTAAAGATGGAAAGAAGGCCCATTTCAGTAAACCTTCGCAAACTTAAAATCAATGGCATAAAAACGGTCATATTTTAAACTTCCTTTAAAGTTAAATGTTTAAGTGCGGATAACAGTATAATCATTCCACAAGCTCATAAAGGTATGCCATATCGAAATCCGAATCCTTTTGACCAAGTTGTGGGCTTTTAAAGATGGAAAGAAGGCCCATTTCAGTAAACCTTTGCAAAATTAAATCACAAGCCCATAAAGGTATGCCATATCGAAATCCGAGTTCATTTGACCAAGTTATGGGCTTTTAAAGATGGAAAGGAGGCCAATTTCAGTAAACTTTCGCAAAATTAAAATCAATGACATAAAAACGGTCATATTTTTTCTACCTTTAAAGTTATAAATTTTAATGCAGATAACAACATAATCATTCCACAAGCCCATAAAGGTATGCCATATCGAAGTCCAAGTCCCTTTGACCAAGTTATGGGCTTTTAAAGATGGAAAGAAGACCCATTTCAGTAAACGTTCGCAAAATTAAAATCAATGACATAAAAACGGTCATATTTTTTACTACCTTTAAAGTTATATATATTAAAGCAGATAACAACATAATCATTCCACAAGCCCACAAAGGTATGCCATATCGAAATCCGAGTTCATTTGACCAAGTTATGGGCTTTTAAAGATGGAAAGAAGCCCCATTTCAGTAAACCTTCGCAAAATTGAAATCAATGACATTAAAACGGTCATATTTTTTACTACTTTTAAAGTTTTATATATTAGTGCATATAAAAACATAACCATTCCACAAGCCCATGAAGGTGTGCCATATCGAAATCCGAGTTCATTTGACCAACTTATGGGCTTTTAAAGATGGAAAGAAGCCCCATTTCAGTAAACCTTCACAAAATTAAAATCAATGACATTAAAACGGTCATATTTTTTACTACTTTTAAAGTTTTATATATTAGTGCATATAAAAACATAACCATTCCACAAGCCCATGAAGGTGTGCCATATCGAAATCCGAGTTCATTTGACCAACTTATGGGCTTTTAAAGATGGAAAGAAGCCCCATTTCAGTAAACCTTCACAAAATTAAAATCAATGACATTAAAACGGTCATATTTTTTACTACTTTTAAAGTTTTATATATTAGTGCATATAAAAACATAACCATTCCACAAGCCCATGAAGGTGTGCCATATCGAAATCCGAGTTCATTTGACCAACTTATGGGCTTTTAAAGATGGAAAGAAGCCCCATTTCAGTAAACCTTCACAAAATTAAAATCAATGACATAAAAACGGTCATATTTTTTACTCCACAAGCACATAAAGGTATGCCATATCGAAACCCGAGTCCTTTTGACCAAGTTATGGGCTTTTAAAGATGGAAAGAAGACCCATTTCAGTAAACCTTCGCAAAATTGAAATCAATGACATTAAAACGGTCATATTTTTTACTACTTTTAAAGTTTTATATATTAGTGCATATAAAAACATAACCATTCCACAAGCCCATGAAGGTGTGCCATATCGAAATCCGAGTTCATTTGACCAACTTATGGGCTTTTAAAGATGGAAAGAAGCCCCATTTCAGTAAACCTTCACAAAATTAAAATCAATGACATAAAAACGGTCATATTTTAAACTTCCTTTAAAGTTAAATGTTTAAGTGCGGATAACAATATAATCATTCCACAAGCTCATAAAGGTATGCCATATCGAAATCCGAATCCTTTTGACCAAGCTGTGGGCTTTTAAAGATGGAAAGAAGGCCTATTTCAGTAAACCTTTGTAAAATTAAAATCAATGACATAAAAACGGTCGTATTTTTTACTCCACAAGCACATAAAGGTATGCCATATCGAAATCCGAGTCCTTTTAACCAAGTTATGTTCTTTTAAAGATGGAAAGAAGACCCATTTCAGTAGACCTTCGCAAAATTGAAATCATTGACATAAAAACGGTCATATTTTTTACTACCTTTAAGGTTTTATATATTAGTGCAGATAAAACCATAAGCATTCCACAAGCCCATAAAGGTGTGCCATATCGAAATCCGAATTCATTTGACCAAGTTATGAACTTGTACAAATGGAAAGAAGGCCCATTTCAGTAAACCTTCGCAAAATTAAAATCAATGACATAAAAGCGGTCATATTTTTAACTACCTTTAAAGTTTTATATATTAGTGCAGATAACAAGATATTCATTCCACAAGCCCACAAAGGTATGCCATATCGAAATCCGAGTTCATTTGACCAAGTTATGGGCTTTTAAAGATGGAGAGAAGGCCCATTTCAGTAAACCTTCGCAAAATTAAAATCAATGACATAAGAACGGTCATATTTTTTACTCCACAAGCACATAAAGGTATGCCATATCGAAACCCGAGTCCTTTTGACCAAGTTATGGGCTTTTGAAGATGGAAAGAAGGCCGATTTCAGTAAACGTTCTCAAAATTAAAATCAATTAGGGTATTCAATTGCGTTGCAATCGTTTGAAAAGTGTAAAAGTGTAAGCAGTTCCAACAACAATTTCCATACAAAATAGTTTTCAAGGCCTACAACACCCCAGCCTATGTATACAAATCTGTTGTACTTGTGTAGAAATAGGGGTTTAATAATGGGTAGGAATTTTATCTAAAATACTAAAAATATCTTGAAAAGTTGGGTTTTAATGACAGAAAATATCATAGCCTTCTTTTCACAAAAATTTAAAAGTTGGCGTTATTTTGTACGTCAATTTCCTGCAACGATATTTTAAAATAGGGGGCGTTCACAATTCTCGTCTGGCAAACTTACAAAGTTTACACTTTTGCAACGCAATTGAATACCCTAAATGACATAAAAACGGTCATATTTTTGACTACCTTTAAAGCTATACATTTTAATGCAGATAACAACATAATCATTTCACAAGCCCATAAAGGTATGCCATATCGAAATCCGAGTTCATTTGACCAAGTAATGGGCTTATAAAGATGGAGAGAAGGCCCATTTCAGTAAACCTTCGCAAAATTAAAATCAATGACATAAAAACGGTCATATTTTTTACTCCACAAGCACATAAATGTATGCCATATCGAAATCCGAGTCCTTTTGACAAAGTTATGGGCTTTTAAAGATGGAAAGAAGGCCCATTTCAGTAAACGTTCGCAAAATTAAAATCAATGACATAAAAACAATCATATTTTTGACTACCTTTAAAGCTATATATTTTTATGCAGATAACAACATAATCATTTCACAAGCCCATAAAGGTATGCCATATCGAAATCCGAGTTCATTTGACCAAGTTATGGGCTTTTAAAGATGGAAAGAAGGCCCATTTCAGTAAACCTTCGCAAAATTAAAATCAATGACATAAAAACGGTCATATTTTAAACTTCCTTTAAAGTTAAATGTTTAAGTGCGGATAACAGTATAATCATTCCACAAGCTCATAAAGGTATGCCATATCGAAATCCGAATCCTTTTGACCAAGTTGTGGGCTTTTTAAGATGGAAAGAAGGCCCATTTCAGTAAACCTTTGCAAAATTAAGTCACAAGCCCATAAAGGTATGCCATATCGAAATCCGAGTTCATTTGACCAAGTTATGGGCTTTTAAAGATGGAAAGGAGGCCAATTTCAGTAAACTTTCGCAAAATTAAATTCAATGACATAAAAACGGTCATATTTTTTACTACCTTTAAAGTTATAAATTTTAATGCAGATAACAACATAATCATTCCACAAGCCCATATAGGTTTGCCATATCGAAGTCCAAGTTCTTTTGACCAAGTTATGGGCTTTTAAAGATGGAAAGAAGGCCCATTTCAGTAAACCTTTGTAAAATTAAAACCAATGACATAAAAACGGTCGTATTTTTTACTCCACAAGCACATAAAGTATGCCATATCGAAATCTGAGTCCTTTTGACCAAGTTATGGGCTTTTAAAGATGGAAAGAAGACCCATTTCAGTAAACCTTCGAAAATAGAAATCAATGACATAAAAACGGTCATATTTTTTACTACCTTTAAAGTTTTATATATTAGTGCAGATAAAACCATAAGCATTCCACAAGCCCATAAAGGTGTGCCATATCGAAATCCGAGTTCATTTGACCAACTTATGGGCTTTTAAAGATGGAAAGAAGCCCCATTTCAGTAAACCTTCACAAAATTAAAATCAATGACATTAAAACGGTCATATTTTTTACTACTTTTAAAGTTTTATATATTAGTGCATATAAAAACATAACCATTCCACAAGCCCATGAAGGTGTGCCATATCGAAATCCGAGTTCATTTGACCAAGTTATGGGCTTTTAAAGATGGAAAGAAGGCCCATTTCAGTAAACTTTCGCAAAATTAAAATCAATGACATAAAAAAGGTCATATTTTTTTACTACCTTTAATGTTATACATTTTAATGCAGATCACAACATAATCATTCAACAAGCCTATAAAGGTATGCCATATCGAAATCCGAATTCATTTGACCAAGTTATGAACTTGTACAAATGGAAAGAAGGCCCATTTCAGTAAACCTTCGCCAAATTAAAATCAATGACAAAAAACGGTCATATTTTTAACTACCTTTAAAGTTTTATATATTAGTGCAGATAATAACATAATCATTTCACAAGCCCAAAAAGGTGTGCCATATCGAAATCCAAATTCATTTGACCACGTTATGGGCTTTTAAAAATGGAAAGAAGGCCCATTTCAGTAAACCTTCGCAAAAATAAAATCAATGACGTAAAAACGGTCATATTTTTAAAAACCTTTAAAGTTAAATGTTTAAGTGCAGATAACAGTAGAATCATTCCACAAGCACATAAAGGTGTGCCATATCGAAATCCGAGTTCATTTGACCAAGTTATGGGCTTTTAAAGATGGACAGAAGACCCATAAACGGTCATATTTTTTACTACCTTTAAAGTTTTATATTTTAATGCAGATAACAACATAATCATTCCACAAGCCCATAAAGGTAAGCCATATCGAAATCCGAGTTCATTTGACCAAGTTATGGGCTTTTAAAGATGGAGAGAAGGCCCATTTCAGAAAACCTTCGCAAAATTAAAACCAATGACTTAAAAACGGTCATATTTTTTACTCCACAAGCACATAATGGTATGCCATATCGAAATCCGAGTCCTTTTGACCAAGTTATGGGCTTTTAAAGATGGAAAGAAGGCCCATTTCAGTAAACGTTCGCAAAATTAAAATCAATGACATAAAAACGGTCATATTTTTTACTACCTTTGAAGCTATATATTTTAATGCAGATAACAACATAATCATTTCACAAGCCCATAAAGGTATGCCATATCGAAATCCGAGTTCATTTGACCAAGTAATGAACTTGTACAAATGGAAAGAAGGTCCATTTAAGTAAACCTTCGCAAAACTAAAATCAATGAAATAAAATCGGTCATATTTTTTACTACCTTAAAGTTATAAATATTAATGCAGATAACAACATAATCATTCCACAAGCCCAAAAAGGAATGCCATATCGAAATCCGAGTTCATTTGACCAAGTTATGGGCTTTTAAAGATGGAAAGAAGGCCCATTTCAGTAAACCTTCGCAAACTTAAAATCAATGGCATAAAAACGGTCATATTTTAAACTTCCTTTAAAGTTAAATGTTTAAGTGCGGATAACAGTATAATCATTCCACAAGCTCATAAAGGTATGCCATATCGAAATCCGAATCCTTTTGACCAAGTTGTGGGCTTTTAAAGATGGAAAGAAGGCCCATTTCAGTAAACCTTTGCAAAATTAAATCACAAGCCCATAAAGGTATGCCATATCGAAATCCGAGTTCATTTGACCAAGTTATGGGCTTTTAAAGATGGAAAGGAGGCCAATTTCAGTAAACTTTCGCAAAATTAAAATCAATGACATAAAAACGGTCATATTTTTTCTACCTTTAAAGTTATAAATTTTAATGCAGATAACAACATAATCATTCCACAAGCCCATAAAGGTTTGCCATATCGAAGTCCAAGTCCCTTTGACCAAGTTATGGGCTTTTAAAGATGGAAAGAAGACCCATTTCAGTAAACGTTCGCAAAATTAAAATCAATGACATAAAAACGGTCATATTTTTTACTACCTTTAAAGTTATATATATTAAAGCAGATAACAACATAATCATTCCACAAGCCCACAAAGGTATGCCATATCGAAATCCGAGTTCATTTGACCAAGTTATGGGCTTTTAAAGATGGAAAGAAGCCCCATTTCAGTAAACCTTCGCAAAATTGAAATCAATGACATTAAAACGGTCATATTTTTTACTACTTTTAAAGTTTTATATATTAGTGCATATAAAAACATAACCATTCCACAAGCCCATGAAGGTGTGCCATATCGAAATCCGAGTTCATTTGACCAACTTATGGGCTTTTAAAGATGGAAAGAAGCCCCATTTCAGTAAACCTTCACAAAATTAAAATCAATGACATTAAAACGGTCATATTTTTTACTACTTTTAAAGTTTTATATATTAGTGCATATAAAAACATAACCATTCCACAAGCCCATGAAGGTGTGCCATATCGAAATCCGAGTTCATTTGACCAACTTATGGGCTTTTAAAGATGGAAAGAAGCCCCATTTCAGTAAACCTTCACAAAATTAAAATCAATGACATTAAAACGGTCATATTTTTTACTACTTTTAAAAATTTATATATTAGTGCATATAAAAACATAACCATTCCACAAGCCCATGAAGGTGTGCCATATCGAAATCCGAGTTCATTTGACCAACTTATGGGCTTTTAAAGATGGAAAGAAGCCCCATTTCAGTAAACCTTCACAAAATTAAAATCAATGACATAAAAACGGTCATATTTTTTACTCCACAAGCACATAAAGGTATGCCATATCGAAACCCGAGTCCTTTTGACCAAGTTATGGGCTTTTAAAGATGGAAAGAAGACCCATTTCAGTAAACCTTCGCAAAATTGAAATCAATGACATTAAAACGGTCATATTTTTTACTACTTTTAAAGTTTTATATATTAGTGCATATAAAAACATAACCATTCCACAAGCCCATGAAGGTGTGCCATATCGAAATCCGAGTTCATTTGACCAACTTATGGGCTTTTAAAGATGGAAAGAAGCCCCATTTCAGTAAACCTTCACAAAATTAAAATCAATGACATAAAAACGGTCATATTTTAAACTTCCTTTAAAGTTAAATGTTTAAGTGCGGATAACAATATAATCATTCCACAAGCTCATAAAGGTATGCCATATCGAAATCCGAATCCTTTTGACCAAGCTGTGGGCTTTTAAAGATGGAAAGAAGGCCTATTTCAGTAAACCTTTGTAGAATTAAAATCAATGACATAAAAACGGTCGTATTTTTTACTCCACAAGCACATAAAGGTATGCCATATCGAAATCCGAATTCATTTGACCAAGCTATGAACTTGTACAAATGGAAAGAAGGCCCATTTCAGTAAACCTTCACAAAATTAAAATCAATGACATTAAAACGGTCATATTTTTTACTACTTTTAAAGTTTTATATATTAGTGCATATAAAAACATAACCATTCCACAAGCCCATGAAGGTGTGCCATATCGAAATCCGAGTTCATTTGACCAACTTATGGGCTTTTAAAGATGGAAAGAAGCCCCATTTCAGTAAACCTTCGCAAAATTAAAATCAATGACATAAAAGCGGTCATATTTTTAACTACCTTTAAAGTTTTATATATTAGTGCAGATAACAAGATATTCATTCCACAAGCCCACAAAGGTATGCCATATCGAAATCCGAGTTCATTTGACCAAGTTATGGGCTTTTAAAGATGGAGAGAAGGCCCATTTCAGTAAACCTTCGCAAAATTAAAATCAATGACATAAGAACGGTCATATTTTTTACTCCACAAGCACATAAAGGTATGCCATATCGAAACCCGAGTCCTTTTGACCAAGTTATGGGCTTTTAAAGATGGAAAGAAGACCCATTTCAGTAAACCTTTGCAAAATTGAAATCAATGACATAAAAACGGTCATATTTTTTACTACCTTTAAAGTTTTATATATTAGTGCATATAAAAACATAACCATTCCACAAGCCCATGAAGGTGTGCCATATCGAAATCCGAGTTCATTTGACCAACTTATGGGCTTTTAAAGATGGAAAGAAGCCCCATTTCAGTAAACCTTTGCAAAATTAAAATCAATGGCATAAAAACGGCCATATTTTGTACTACCTTTAAAGTTATATATTTTAAAGCAGATAACAACATAATCATTCCACAAGTCCATAAAGCTACGCCATATCGAAATCCGAGCTCATTTAACCAAGTTATGGGCTTTTAAAGATGGAAAGAAGGCCCATATCAGTTAACCTTCGCAAAATTAAAATCAATGACATAAAAACAGTCATATTTTTTACTACCTTTAAAGTTAAATTTTTAAGTGCAGATAACAGTATAATCATTCCACAAGCACATAAAGGTATGCCATATCGAAATCCGATTTCATTTGACCAAGTTATGGGATTTTAAAGATGGAAAGAAGGCCCATTTTAGTAAACTTTCGCAAAATTAAAATCAAGACATAAAAACTGTCATATTTTTAGCTTCCTTTAAAGTTAAATGTTTAAGTGCAGATAACTGTAAAATCATTCCACAAACACATAAAGGTATGCCATATCGAAATCCGAGTCCTTTTGACCAAGTTATGGGCTTTTAAAGATGGAAAGAATCAATGACATAAAAACGGTTATATTTTTTACTACCTTTAAAGCTATATATTTTAATGCAGATAACAAGATAATCATTCCACAAGCCCACAAAGGTATGCCATATCGAAATCCGAGTTCAATTGATCAAGTTATGGGCTTTTAAAGATGCAAAGAAGGCCCATTTCAGTAAATATTCGCAAAATTAAAATCAATGACATAAAAACTGTCATATTTTTTACTACCTTTAAAATTATTTATTTTAATGCAGATAACAAGATAATCATTCCACAAGCCCATAAAGGTATGCCATATCGAAATCCGAGTTCATTTGACCAAGTTATGGGCTTTTAAAGATGGAGAGAAGGCCCATTTCAGTAAACCTTCGCAAAATTAAAATCAATGACATAAAAACGGTCATATTTTTTCTCCACAAGCACATAAAGGTATGCCATATCGAAATCCGAGTCCTTTTGACCAAGTTATGGGCTTTTGAAGATGGAAAGAAGGCCGATTTCAGTAAACGTTCTCAAAATTAAAATCAATTAGGGTATTCAATTGCGTTGCAATCGTTTGAAAAGTGTAAAAGGGTAAGCAGTTCCAACAACAATTTCCATACAAAATAGTTTTCAAGGCCTACAACACCCCAGCCTATGTATACAAATCTGTTGTACTTGTGTAGAAATAGGGGTTTAATAATGGGTAGGAATTTTATCTAAAATACTAAAAATATCTTGAAAAGTTGGGTTTTAATGACAGAAAATATCATAGCCTTCTTTTCACAAAAATTTAAAAGTTGGCGTTATTTTGTACGTCAATTTCCTGCAACGATATTTTAAAATAGGGGGCGTTCACAATTCTCGTCTGGCAAACTTACAAAGTTTACACTTTTGCAACGCAGTTGAATACCCTAAATGACATAAAAACGGTCATATTTTTGACTACCTTTAAAGCTATATATTTTAATGCAGATAACAACATAATCATTTCACAAGCCCATAAAGGTATGCCATATCGAAATCCGAGTTCATTTGACCAAGTAATGGGCTTATAAAGATGGAGAGAAGGCCCATTTCAGTAAACCTTCGCAAAATTAAAATCAATGACATAAAAACGGTCATATTTTTTACTCCACAAGCACATAAATGTATGCCATATCGAAATCCGAGTCCTTTTGACAAAGTTATGGGCTTTTAAAGATGGAAAGAAGGCCCATTTCAGTAAACGTTCGCAAAATTAAAATCAATGACATAAAAACAATCATATTTTTGACTACCTTTAAAGCTATATATTTTAATGCAGATAACAACATAATCATTTCACAAGCCCATAAAGGTATGCCATATCGAAATCCGAGTTCATTTGACCAAGTTATGGGCTTTTAAAGATGGAAAGAAGGCCCATTTCAGTAAACCTTCGCAAAATTAAAATCAATGACATAAAAACGGTCATATTTTAAACTTCCTTTAAAGTTAAATGTTTAAGTGCGGATAACAGTATAATCATTCCACAAGCTCATAAAGGTATGCCATATCGAAATCCGAATCCTTTTGACCAAGTTGTGGGCTTTTTAAGATGGAAAGAAGGCCCATTTCAGTAAACCTTTGCAAAATTAAGTCACAAGCCCATAAAGGTATGCCATATCGAAATCCGAGTTCATTTGACCAAGTTATGGGCTTTTAAAGATGGAAAGGAGGCCAATTTCAGTAAACTTTCGCAAAATTAAATTCAATGACATAAAAACGGTCATATTTTTTACTACCTTTAAAGTTATAAATTTTAATGCAGATAACAACATAATCATTCCACAAGCCCATATAGGTTTGCCATATCGAAGTCCAAGTCCTTTTGACCAAGTTATGGGCTTTTAAAGATGGAAAGAAGGCCCATTTCAGTAAACCTTTGTAAAATTAAAACCAATGACATAAAAACGGTCGTATTTTTTACTCCACAAGCACATAAAGGTATGCCATATCGAAATCTGAGTCCTTTTGACCAAGTTATGGGCTTTTAAAGATGGAAAGAAGACCCATTTCAGTAAACTTTCGAAAATAGAAATCAATGAAATAAAAACGGTCATATTTTTTACTACCTTTAAAGTTTTATATATTAGTGCAGATAAAACCATAAGCATTCCACAAGCCCATAAAGGTGTGCCATATCGAAATCCGAATTCATTTGACCAAGCTATGAACTTGTACAAATGGAAAGAAGGCCCATTTCAGTAAACCTTCGCAAAATTAAAATCAATGACATAAAAGCGGTCATATTTTTCACTACCTTTAAAGTTTAATATATTATTGCAGATAATAACATAATCATTCCACAAGCCCAAAAAGGTGTGCCATATCGAAATCCGAGTTCATTTGACCAAGTTATGGGCTTTTAAAGATGGAAAGAAGACCCATAATCGGTCATATTTTTTACTACCTTTAAAGTTATATATTTTACTGCAGATAGCAACATAATCATTCCACAAGCCCATAAAGGTATGCCATATCGAAATCCGAGTTCATTTGACCAAGTTATGGGCTTTTAAAGATGGAGAGAAGGCCCATTTCAGTAAACCTTCGCAAAATTAAAATCAATGACATAAAAACGGTCATATTTTTTACTCCACAAGCACATAAAGGTATGCCATATCGAAATCCGAGTCCTTTTGACCAAGTAATGGGCTTTTAAAGATGGAAAGAAGGCCCATTTCAGTAAACGTTCGCAAAATTAAAATCAATGACATAAAAACGGTTATATTTTTTACTACCTTTAAAGCTATATATTTTAATGCAGATAACAAGATAATCATTCCACAAGCCCACAAAGGTATGCCATATCGAAATCCGAGTTCAATTGATCAAGTTATGGGCTTTTAAAGATGGAAAGAAGGCCCATTTCAGTAAATATTCGCAAAATTAAAATCAATGACATAAAATCTGTCATATTTTTTACTACCTTTAAAGCTATATATTTTAATGCAGATAACAAGATAATCATTCCACAAGCCCACAAAGGTATGCCATATCGAAATCCGAGTTCAATTGATCAAGTTATGGGCTTTTAAAGATGGAAAGAAGGCCCATTTCAGTAAATATTCGCAAAATTAAAATCAATGACATAAAATCTGTCATATTTTTTACTACCTTTAAAATGATATATTTTAAAGCAGTTAACAACAAAATCATTCCACAAGCCTATAAAGGTATGCCATATCGAAATCCGAGTTCATTTGACCAAGTTATGGGCTTTTAAAGATGGAGAGAAGGCCCATTTCAGTAAACCTTCGCAAAATTAAAATCAATGACATAAAAACGGTCATATTTTTTACTCCACAAGCACATAAAGGTATGCCATATCGAAATCCGAGTCCTTTTGACCAAGTTATGGGCTTTTAAAGATGGAAAGAAGGCCCATTTCAGTAAACGTTCGCAATATTAAAATCAATGACATAAAAACGATCATATTTTTTACTACCTTTAAAGCTATATATTTTAATGCAGATAACAACATAATCATTTCACAAGCCCATAAAGGTATGCCATATCGAAATCCGAGTTCATTTGACCAAGTTATGAACTTGTACAAATGGAAAGAAGCTCCATTTAAGTAAACCTTCGCAAAACTAAAATCAATGAAATAAAATCGGTCATATTTTTTACTACCTTAAAATTATAAATATTAATGCAGATAACAACATAATCATTCCACAAGCCCAAAAAGGAATGCCATATCGAAATCCGAGTTCATTTGACCAAGTTATGGGCTTTTAAAGATGGAAAGAAGGCCCATTTCAGTAAACCTTCGCAAAATTAAAATCAATGACATAAAAACGGTCATATTTTAAACTTCCTTTAAAGTTAAATGTTTAAGTGCGGATAACAGTATAATCATTCCACAAGCTCATAAAGGTATGCCATATCGAAATCCGAATCCTTTTGACCAAGTTGTGGGCTTTTAAAGATGGAAAGAAGGCCCATTTCAGTAAACCTTTGCAAAATTAAGTCACAAGCCCATAAAGGTATGCCATATCGAAATCCGAGTTCATTTGACCAAGTTATGGGCTTTTAAAGATGGAAAGGAGGCCAATTTCAGTAAACTTTCGCAAAATTAAATTCAATGACATAAAAACGGTCATATTTTTTACTACCTTTAAAGTTATAAATTTTAATGCAGATAACAACATAATCATTCCACAAGCCCATAAAGGTTTGCCATATCGAAGTCCAAGTCCTTTTGACCAAGTTATGGGCTTTTAAAGATGGAAAGAAGGCCCATTTCAGTAAACTTTTGTAAAATTAAAATCAATGACATAAAAACGGTCGTATTTTTTACTCCACAAGCACATAAAGGTATGCCATATCGAAATCCGAGTCCTTTTGACCAAGTTATGGGCTTTTAAAGATGGAAAGAAGACCCATTTCAGTAAACCTTCGAAAATAGAAATCAATGACATAAAAACGGTCATATTTTTTACTACCTTTAAAGTTTTATATATTAGTGCAGATAAAACCATAAGCATTCCACAAGCCCATAAAGGTGTGCCATATCGAAATCCGAATTCATTTGACCAAGTTATGAACTTGTACAAATGGAAAGAAGGCCCATTTCAGTAAACCTTCGCAAAATTAAAATCAATGACATAAAAGCGGTCATATTTTTAACTACCTTTAAAGTTTTATATATTAGTGCAGATAATAACATAATCATTCCACAAGCCCAAAAAGGTGTGCTATATCGAAATCCGAGTTCATTTGACCAAGTTATGGGCTTTTAAAGATGGATAGAAGACCCATAATCGGTCATATTTTTTACTACCTTTAAAGTTATATATTTTAATGCAGATAGCAACATAATCATTCCACAAGCCCATAAAGGTATGCCATATCGAAATCCGAGTTCATTTGACCAAGTTATGGGCTTTTAAAGATGGAGAGAAGGCCCATTTCAGTAAACCTTCGCAAAATTAAAATCAATGACATAAAAACGGTCACATTTTTTACTCCACAAGCACATAAAGGTATGCCATATCGAAATCCGAGTTAATTTGACCAAGTTATGGGCTTTTAAAGATGGAAAGAAGGCCCATTTCAGTAAACGTTCGCAAAATTAAAATCAATGACATAAAAACGATCATATTTTTTACTACCTTTAAAGCTATATATTTTAATGCAGATAACAACATAATCATTCCACAAGCCCAAAAAGGAATGCCATATCGAAATCCGAGTTCATTTGACCAAGTTATGGGCTTTTAAAGATGGAAAGAAGGCCCATTTCAGTAAACCTTCGCAAAATTGAAATCAATGACATAAAAACGGTCATATTTTAAACTTCCTTTAAAGTTAAATGTTTAAGTGCGGATAACAGTATAATCATTCCACAAGCTCATAAAGGTATGCTATCGAAATCCGAATCCTTTTGACCAAGTTGTGGGCTTTTAAAGATGGAAAGAAGGCCCATTTCAGTAAACCTTTGCAAAATTAAGTCACAAGCCCATAAAGGTATGCCATATCGAAATCCGAGTTCATTTGACCAAGTTATGGGCTTTTAAAGATGGAAAGGAGGCCAATTTCAGTAAACTTTCGCAAAATTAAATTCAATGACATAAAAACGGTCATATTTTTTACTACCTTTAAAGTTATAAATTTTAATGCAGATAACAACATAATCAATCCACAAGCCCATAAAGGTTTGCCCTATCGAAGTCCAAGTCCTTTTGACCAAGTTATGGGCTTTTAAAGATGGAAAGAAGGCCCATTTCAGTAAACCTTTGTAAAATTAAAACCAATGACATAAAAACGGTCGTATTTTTTACTCCACAAGCACATAAAGGTATGCCATATCGAAATCTGAGTCCTTTTGACCAAGTTATGGGCTTTTAAAGATGGAAAGGAGGCCAATTTCAGTAAACTTTCGCAAAATTAAATTCAATGACATAAAAACGGTCATATTTTTTACTACCTTTAAAGTTATAAATTTTAATGCAGATAACAACATAATCATTCCACAAGCCCATATAGGTTTGCCATATCGAAGTCCAAGTCCTTTTGACCAAGTTATGGGCTTTTAAAGATGGAAAGAAGGCCCATTTCAGTAAACGTTCGCAAAATTGAAATCAATGACATAAAAACGGTCATATTTTTTACTACCTTTAAAGTTTTATATATTAGTGCAGATAAAACCATAAACATTCCACAAGCCCATAAAGGTGTGCCATATCGAAATCCGAATTCATTTGACCAAGTTATGAACTTGTACAAATGGAAAGAAGGCCCATTTCAGTAAACCTTCGCAAAATTAAAATCAATGACATAAAAGCGGTTATATTTTCAACTACCTTTAAAGTTTTATATATTAGTGCAGATAATAACATAATCATTCCACAAGCCCAAAAAGGTGTGCCATATCGAAATCCAATTTCATTTGACCAAGTTATGGGCTTTTAAAAATGGAAAGAAGGCCCATTTCAGTAAACCTGCGCAAAAATAAAATCAATGACGTAAAAACGGTCATATTTTTAAAAACCTTTAAAGTTAAATGTTTAAGTGCGGATAACAGTATAATCATTCCACAAGCACATAAAGGTATGCCATATCGAAGTCCGAGTCCTTTTGACCAATTTATGGGCTTTTAAAGATGTAAAGAAGGCCCATTTCAGTAAACCTTCGCAAAATTATAATCAATGACATAAAAACGGCATATATTTTACTACATTTAAAGATATATATTTTAATGCAGATAGCAACATAATCATTCCACAAGCCCATAAAGGTATGCCATATCGAAATCCGAGTTCATTTGACTAAGTTATGGGCTTTTAAAGATGGAAAGAAGGCCCATTTCAGTAAACCTTTGTAAAATTAAAATCAATGACATAAAAACGGTCATATTTTTTACTACCTTTAAAGTAAAATATTTAAATGCAGATAACAACATTATTATTCCACAAGACCATAAAGGTATGCCATATCGAAATCCGAGTTCATTTGACTTAGTTATGGGCCTTTAAAGATGGAAAGAAGGCTCATTTCAGTAAACCTTCGCTAAATTAAAATCAATGACATAAAAACGGTAATATTTTTAACTACCTATAAAGCTAAATGTTTAAGTGCGGATAACAGTATAATCATTCCACAAGCACATAAAGGTATGCCATATCGAAGTCCGAGTCCTTTTGACCAAGTTATGTGCTTTTAAAGATGTACAGAAGGCCCATTTCTGTAAACCTTCGTAAAACTAAAATCAATGACATAAAAACGGCATATATTTTACTACATTTAAAGATATATATTTTAATGCAGATAGCAACATAATCATTCCACAAGCCCATAAAGGTATGCCATATCGAAATCCGAGTTCATTTGACTAAGTTATGGGCTTTTAAAGATGGAAAGAAGGCCCATTTCAGTACACCTTTGTAAAATTAAAATCAATGACATAAAAACGGTCATATTTCTTACTACATTTAAAGTAAAATATTTAAATGCAGATAACAACATTTTTATTCCACAAGATCATAAAGGTATGCCATATCGAAATCCGAGTTCATTTGACTAAGTTATGGGCTTTTAAAGGTGGAAAGAAGGCCCATATCAGTAAACCTTCGCAAAATTAAAATCGATGACATATAAACGGTCGTATTTTCTAATACCTTAAAAGTTATATATTTTAATGCAGATAGCAACATAAGCATTCCACAAGCCCACAAAGGTGTGCCATATCGAAATCCGAGTTCATTTGACCAAGCTATGGGCTTTTAAAGATGGAAAGAAGGCCCATTTCAGTAAACCTTCGCAAAATTAAATCAATGACATAAAAACGGTCATATTTTTTACTACCTTTAAAGTTATATATATTAATGCAGATAACAACATTATTATTCCACAAGACCATAAAGGTATGCCATATCGAAATCCGAGTTCATTTGACTAAGTTATGGGCTTTTAAAGGTGGAAAGAAGGCCCATATCAGTAAACCTTCGCAAAATTAAAATCAATGACATAAAAACGGTCGTATTTTCTAATACCTTAAAAGTTATATATTTTAATGTGGATAACAACATAATCATTCCACAAGCCCATAAAGGTATGCCATATCGAAATCCGATTCCTTTTGACCAAGTTATGGGCTTTTAAAGATGTAAAGAAGGCCCATTTCTGTAAACCTTCGTAAAATTAAAATCAATGACATAAAAAAGGCATATATTTTACTACATTTAAAGATATATATTTTAATGCAGATAGCAACATAATCATTCCACAAGGCCATAAAGGTATGCCATATCGAAATCCGAGTTCATTTGACTAAGTTATGGGCTTTTAAAGATGGAAAGAAGGCCCATTTCAGTAAACCTTCGCTAAACTAAAATCAATGACATAAAAACGGTAATTTTTTTAACTACATTTAAAGCTAAATGTTTAAGTGCGGAAATCCGAGTCCATTTGACTAAGTTATGGGCTTTTAAAGATGTAAAGAAGGCCCATTTCAGTAAACCTTCGTAAAATTAAAATCAATGACATAAAAACGGTCATATGTTTTACTACATTTAAAGTTATATATTTTAATGCAGATAGCAACATAATCATTCCACAAGCCCATAAAGGTATGCCATATCGAAATCCGAGTTCATTTGACTAAGTTATGGGCCTTTAAAGATGGAAAGAAGGCTCATTTCAGTAAACCTTCGCTAAATTAAAATCAATGACATAAAAACGGTAATATTTTTAACTACCTATAAAGCTAAATGTTTAAGTGCGGATAACAGTATAATCATTCCACAAGCACATAAAGGTATGCCATATCGAAGTCCGAGTCCTTTTGACCAAGTTATGGGCTTTTAAAGATGGAAAGAAGGCCCATTTCAGTAAACCTTCGCTAAACTAAAATCAATGACATAAAAACGGTAATATTTTTAACTACCTATAAAGCTAAATGTTTAAGTGCGGATAACAGTATAATCATTCCACAAGGCCATAAAGGTATGCCATATCGAAATCCGAGTTCATTTGACTAAGTTATGGGCTTTTAAAGATGGAAAGAAGGCCCATTTCAGTAAACCTTCGCTAAACTAAAATCAATGACATAAAAACGGTAATTTTTTTAACTACATTTAAAGCTAAATGTTTAAGTGCGGATAACAGTATAATCATTCCACAAGCACATAAAGGTCTGCCATATCGAAATCCGAGTCCATTTGACTAAGTTATGGGCTTTTAAAGATGTAAAGAAGGCCCATTTCAGTAAACCTTCGTAAAATTAAAATCAATGACATAAAAACGGTCATATGTTTTACTACATTTAAAGTTATATATTTTAATGCAGATAGCAACATAATCATTCCACAAGCCCATAAAGGTATGCCATATCGAAATCCGAGTTCATTTGACTAAGTTATGGGCTTTTAAAGATGGAAAGAAGGCCCATTTCAGTAAACCTTCGCAAAATTAAATCAATGACATAAAAACGGTCATATTTTTTACTACCTTTAAAGTTATATATATTAATGCAGATAACATTATTATTCCACAAGACCATAAAGGTATGCCATATCGAAATCCGAGTTCATTTGACTAAGTTATGGGCTTTTAAAGGTGGAAAGAAGGCCCATATCAGTAAACCTTCGCAAAATTAAAATCAATGACATAAAAACGGTCGTATTTTCTAATACCTTAAAAGTTATATATTTTAATGTGGATAACAACATAATCATTCCACAAGCCCATAAAGGTATGCCATATCGAAATCCGATTCCTTTTGACCAAGTTATGGGCTTTTAAAGATGTAAAGAAGGCCCATTTCTGTAAACCTTCGTAAAATTAAAATCAATGACATAAAAAAGGCATATATTTTACTACATTTAAAGATATATATTTTAATGCAGATAGCAACATAATCATTCCACAAGGCCATAAAGGTATGCCATATCGAAATCCGAGTTCATTTGACTAAGTTATGGGCTTTTAAAGATGGAAAGAAGGCCCATTTCAGTAAACCTTCGCTAAACTAAAATCAATGACATAAAAACGGTAATTTTTTTAACTACATTTAAAGCTAAATGTTTAAGTGCGGAAATCCGAGTCCATTTGACTAAGTTATGGGCTTTTAAAAATGTAAAGAAGGCCCATTTCAGTAAACCTTCGTAAAATTAAAATCAATGACATAAAAACGGTCATATGTTTTACTACATTTAAAGTTATATATTTTAATGCAGATAGCAACATAATCATTCCACAAGCCCATAAAGGTATGCCATATCGAAATCCGAGTTCATTTGACTAAGTTATGGGCCTTTAAAGATGGAAAGAAGGCTCATTTCAGTAAACCTTCGCTAAATTAAAATCAATGACATAAAAACGGTAATATTTTTAACTACCTATAAAGCTAAATGTTTAAGTGCGGATAACAGTATAATCATTCCACAAGCACATAAAGGTATGCCATATCGAAGTCCGAGTCCTTTTGACCAAGTTATGGGCTTTTAAAGATGGAAAGAAGGCCCATTTCAGTAAACCTTCGCTAAACTAAAATCAATGACATAAAAACGGTAATATTTTTAACTACCTATAAAGCTAAATGTTTAAGTGCGGATAACAGTATAATCATTCCACAAGCACATAAAGGTATGCCATATCGAAGTCCGAGTCCTTTTGACCAAGTTATGGGCTTTTAAAGATGGAAAGAAGGCCCATTTCAGTAAACCTTCGCTAAACTAAAATCAATGACATAAAAACGGTAATTTTTTTAACTACATTTAAAGCTAAATGTTTAAGTGCGGATAACAGTATAATCATTCCACAAGCACATAAAGGTCTGCCATATCGAAATCCGAGTCCATTTGACTAAGTTATGGGCTTTTAAAGATGTAAAGAAGGCCCATTTCAGTAAACCTTCGTAAAATTAAAATCAATGACATAAAAACGGTCATATGTTTTACTACATTTAAAGTTATATATTTTAATGCAGATAGCAACATAATCATTCCACAAGCCCATAAAGGTATGCCATATCGAAATCCGAGTTCATTTGACTAAGTTATGGGCTTTTAAAGATGGAAAGAAGGCCCATTTCAGTAAACCTTCGCTAAACAAAAATCAATGACATAAAAACGGTAATTTTTTTAACTACATTTAAAGCTAAATGTTTAAGTGCGGATAACAGTATAATCATTCCACAAGCACATAAAGGTATGCCATATCGAAGTCCGAGTCCTTTTGACCAAGTTATGTGCTTTTAAAGATGTACAGCAACATAATCATTCCACAAGCCCATAAAGGTATGCCATATCGAAATCCGAGTTCATTTGACTAAGTTATGGGCCTTTAAAGATGGAAAGAAGGCTCATTTCAGTAAACCTTCGCTAAATTAAAATCAATGACATAAAAACGGTAATATTTTTAACTACCTATAAAGCTAAATGTTTAAGTGCGGATAACAGTATAATCATTCCACAAGCACATAAAGGTATGCCATATCGAAGTCCGAGTCCTTTTGACCAAGTTATGTGCTTTTAAAGATGTACAGAAGGCCCATTTCTGTAAACCTTCGTAAAATTAAAATCAATGACATAAAAACGGCATATATTTTACTACATTTAAAGATATATATTTTAATGCAGATAGCAACATAATCATTCCACAAGCCCATAAAGGTATGCCATATCGAAATCCGAGTTCATTTGACTAAGTTATGGGCTTTTAGAGATGGAATTTCAGTAAACCTTTGTAAAATTAAAATCAATGACATAAAAACGGTCATATTTTTTACTACCTTTAAAGTAAAATATTTAAATGCAGATAACAACATTATTATTCCACAAGACCATAAAGCTATGCCATATCGAAATCCGAGTTCATTTAACTAAGTTATGGGCTTTTAAAGGTGGAAAGGAGGCCCATATCAGTAAACCTTCGAAAATTAAAATCAATGACATAAAAACGGTCGTATTTTCTAATACCTTAAAAGGTATATATTTTAATGCAGATAGCAACATAATCATTCCACAAGCCCACAAAGGTATGCCATATCGAAATCCGAGTTCATTTGACTAAGTTATGGGCTTTTAAAGATGGAAAGAAGGCCCATTTCAGTACACCTTTGTAAAATTAAAATCAATGACATAAAAACGGTCATATTTCTTACTACCTTTAAAGTAAAATATTGAAAAGCAGATAACAACATTTTTATTCCACAAGATCATAAAGGTATGCCATATCGAAATCCGAGTTCATTTGACTAAGTTTTGGGCTTTTAAATGTGGAAAGAAGGCCCATATCAGTAAACCTTCGTAAAGTTAAAATCAATGACATAAAAACGGTCATATATTTTACTACATTTAAAGTAAAATATTTAAATGCAGATAACAACATTATTATTCCACAAGATCATAAAGGTATGCCATATCGAAATCCGAGTTCATTTGACTAAGTTATGGGCTTTTAAAGGTGGAAAGAAGGCCCATATCAGTAAACCTTCGCAAAATTAA
This sequence comes from Drosophila suzukii, assembly GCF_043229965.1. NCBI lineage: Eukaryota > Metazoa > Arthropoda > Insecta > Diptera > Drosophilidae > Drosophila > Drosophila suzukii. The sequence goes on from NC_092082.1 coordinate 47,346,480, forward strand.
AATCGATGACATAAAAACGGTCGTATTTTCTAATACCTTAAAAGTTATATATTTTAATGCAGATAGCAACATAATCATTCCACAAGCCCACAAAGGTGTGCCATATCGAAATCCGAGTTCATTTGACTAAGTTATGGGCTTTTAAAGATGGAAAGAAGGCCCATTTCAGTAAACCTTCGCAAAATTAAATCAATGACATAAAAACGGTCATATTTTTTACTACCTTTAAAATTATATATATTAATGCAGATAACAACATTTTTATTCCACAAGACCATAAAGGTATGCCATATCGAAATCCGAGTTCATTTGACTAAGTTATGGGCTTTTAAAGGTGTAAAGAAGGCCCATATCAGTAAACCTTCGCAAAATTAAAATCAATGACATAAAAACGGTCGTATTTTCTAATACCTTAAAAGTTATATATTTTAATGTGGATAACAACATAATCATTCCACAAGCCCATAAAGGTATGCCGTATCGAAATCCGATTCCTTTTGACCAAGTTATGGGCTTTTAAAGATGTAAAGAAGGCCCATTTCTGTAAACCTTCGTAAAATTAAAATCAATGACATAAAAAAGGCATATATTTTACTACATTTAAAGATATATATTTAAATGCAGATAGCAACATAATCATTCCACAAGGCCATAAAGGTATGCCATATCGAAATCCGAGTTCATTTGACTAAGTTATGGGCTTTTAAAGGTGGAAAGAAGGCCCATATCAGTAAACCTTCGAAAATTAAAATCAATGACATAAAAACGGTCGTATTTTCTAATACCTTAAAAGTTATATATTTTAATGCAGATAGCAACATAATCATTCCACAAGCCCATAAAGGTATGCCATATCGAAATCCGAGTTCATTTGACTAAGTTAAGGGCTTTTAAAGATGGAAAGAAGGCCCATTTCAGTACACCTTTGTAAAATTAAAATCAATGACATAAAAACGGTCATATTTCTTACTACCTTTAAAGTAAAATATTTAAATGCAGATAACAACATTTTTATTCCACAAGATCATAAAGGTATGCCATATCGAAATCCGAGTTCATTTGACTAAGTTATGGGCTTTTAAAGGTGGAAAGAAGGCCCATATCAGTAAACCTTCGCAAAATTAAAATCGATGACATAAAAACGGTCGTATTTTCTAATACCTTAAAAGTTATATATTTTAATGCAGATAGCAACATAATCATTCCACAAGCCCACAAAGGTGTGCCATATCGAAATCCGAGTTCATTTGACTAAGTTATGGGCTTTTAAAGATGGAAAGAAGGCCCATATCAGTAAACCTTTGCAAAATTAAATCAATGACATAAAAACGGTCATATTTTTTACTACCTTTAAAGTTATATATATTAATGCAGATAACAACATTATTATTCCACAAGACCATAAAGGTATGCCATATCGAAATCCGAGTTCATTTGACTAAGTTATGGGCTTTTAAAGGTGGAAAGAAGGCCCATATCAGTAAACCTTCGCAAATTTAAAATCAATGACATAAAACGGTCGTATTTTCTAATACCTTAAAAGTTATATATTTTAATGTGGATAACAACATAATCATTCCACAAGCCCATAAAGGTATGCCATATCGAAATCCGATTCCTTTTGACCAAGTTATGGGCTTTTAAAGATGTAAAGAAGGCCCATTTCTGTAAACCTTCGTAAAATTAAAATCAATGACATAAAAAAGGCATATATTTTACTACATTTAAAGATATATATTTTAATGCAGATAGCAACATAATCATTCCACAAGGCCATAAAGGTATGCCATATCGAAATCCGAGTTCATTTGACTAAGTTACAAGCTTTTAAAGATGGAAAGAAGGCCCATTTTAGTAAACCTTCGCTAAATTAAAATCAATGACATAAAAACGGTAATTTTTTTAATTACCTTTAAAGCTAAATGTTTAAGTGCGGATAACAGTATAATCATTCCACAAGCACATAAAGGTCTGCCATATCGAAATCCGAGTCCATTTGACCAAGTTATGGGCTTTTAAAGATGTAATGAAGGCCCATTTCAGTAAACCTTCGTAAAATTAAAATCAATGACATAAAAACGGCATATATTTTACTACATTTAAAGATATATATTTTAATGCAGATAGCAACATAATCATTCCACAAGCCCATAAAGGTATGCCATATCGAAATCCGAGTTCATTTGACTAAGTTATGGGCTTTTAAAGATGGAAAGAAGGCCCATTTCAGTAAACCTTCGCTAAATTAAGATCAATGACATAAAAACGGCATATATTTTACTACATTTAAAGATATATATTTTAATGCAGATAGCAACATAATCATTCCACAAGCCCATAAAGGTATGCCATATCGAAATCCGAGTTCATTTGACTAAGTTATGGGCTTTTAAAGATGGAAAGAAGGCTCATTTCAGTAAACCTTCGCTAAATTAAGATCAATGACATAAAAACGGTAATACTTTTAACTACCTATAAAGCTAAATGTTTAAGTGCGGATAACAGTATAATCATTCCACAAGCACATAAAGGTATGCCATATCGAAGTCCGAGTCCTTTTGACCAAGTTATGTGCTTTTAAAGATGTACAGAAGGCCCATTTCTGTAAACCTTCGTAAAATTAAAATCAATGACATAAAAACGGCATATATTTCACTACATTTAAAGATATATATTTTAATGCAGAAAGCAACATAATCATTCCACAAGCCCATAAAGGTATGCCATATCGAAATCCGAGTTCATTTGACTAAGTTATGGGCTTTTAAAGATGGAAAGAAGGCCCATTTCAGTACACCTTTGTAAAATTAAAATCAATGACATAAAAACGGTCATATTTCTTACTACCTTTAAAGTAAAATATTTAAATGCAGATAACAACATTTTTATTCCACAAGATCATAAAGGTATGCCATATCGAAATCCGAGTTCATTTGACTAAGTTATGGGCTTTTAAATGTGGAAAGAAGGCCCATATCAGTAAACTTTCGTAAAGTTAAAATCAATGACATAAAAACGGTCATATATTTTACTACATTTAAAGTAAAATATTTAAATGCAGATAACAACATTATTATTCCACAAGATCATAAAGGTATGCCATATCGAAATCCGAGTTCATTTGACTAAGTTATGGGCTTTTAAAGGTGGAAAGAAGGCCCATATCAGTAAACCTTCGCAAAATTAAAATCGATGACATAAAAACGGTCGTATTTTCTAATACCTTAAAAGTTATATATTTTAATGCAGATAGCAACATAATCATTCCACAAGCCCACAAAGGTGTGCCATATCGAAATCCGAGTTCATTTGACCAAGCTATGGGCTTTTAAAGATGGAAAGAAGGCCCATTTCAGTAAACCTTCGCAAAATTAAATCAATGACATAAAAACGGTCATATTTTTTACTACCTTTAAAGTTATATATATTAATGCAGATAACAACATTATTATTCCACAAGACCATAAAGGTATGCCATATCGAAATCCGAGTTCATTTGACTAAGTTATGGGCTTTTAAAGGTGGAAAGAAGGCCCATATCAGTAAACCTTCGCAAAATTAAAATCAATGACATAAAAACGGTCGTATTTTCTAATACCTTAAAAGTTATATATTTTAATGTGGATATCAACATAATCGTTCCACAAGCCCATAAAGGTATGCCATATCGAAATCCGATTCCTTTTGACCAAGTTATGGGCTTTTAAAGATGTAAAGAAGGCCCATTTCTGTAAACCTTCGTAAAATTAAAATCAATGACATAAAAAAGGCATATATTTTACTACATTTAAAGTTATATATTTTAATGCAGATAGCAACATAATCATTCCACAAGCCCATAAAGGTATGCCATATCGAAATCCGAGTTCATTTGACTAAGTTATGGGCCTTTAAAGATGGAAAGAAGGCTCATTTCAGTAAACCTTCGCTAAATTAAAATCAATGACATAAAAACGGTAATATTTTTAACTACCTATAAAGCTAAATGTTTAAGTGCGGATAACAGTATAATCATTCCACAAGCACATAAAGGTATGCCATATCGAAGTCCGAGTCCTTTTGACCAAGTTATGTGCTTTTAAAGATGTACAGAAGGCCCATTTCTGTAAACCTTCGTAAAATTAAAATCAATGACATAAAAACGGCATATATTTTACTACATTTAAAGATATATATTTTAATGCAGATAGCAACATAATCATTCCACAAGCCCATAAAGGTATGCCATATCGAAATCCGAGTTCATTTGACTAAGTTATGGGCTTTTAAAGATGGAATTTCAGTAAACCTTTGTAAAATTAAAATCAATGACATAAAAACGGTCATATTTTTTACTACCTTTAAAGTAAAATATTTAAATGCAGATAACAACATTATTATTCCACAAGACCATACAGCTATGCCATATCGAAATCCGAGTTCATTTGACTAAGTTATGGGCTTTTAAAGGTGGAAAGAAGGCCCATATCAGTAAACCTTCGAAAATTAAAATCAATGACATAAAAACGGTCGTATTTTCTAATACCTTAAAAGTTATATATTTTAATGCAGATAGCAACATAATCATTCCACAAGCCCATAAAGGTATGCCATATCGAAATCCGAGTTCATTTGACTAAGTTATGGGCTTTTAAAGATGGAAAGAAGGCCCATTTCAGTACACCTTTGTAAAATTAAAATCAATGACATAAAAACGGTCATATTTCTTACTACCTTTAAAGTAAAATATTGAAATGCAGATATCAACATTTTTATTCCACAAGATCATAAAGGTATGCCATATCGAAATCCGAGTTCATTTGACTAAGTTATGGGCTTTTAAATGTGGAAAGAAGGCCCATATCAGTAAACCTTCGTAAAGTTAAAATCAATGACATAAAAACGGTCATATATTTTACTACATTTAAAGTAAAATATTTAAATGCAGATAACAACATTATTATTCCACAAGATCATAAAGGTATGCCATATCGAAATCCGAGTTCATTTAACTAAGTTATGGGCTTTTAAAGGTGGAAAGAAGGCCCATATCAGTAAACCTTCGCAAAATTAAAATCGATGACATAAAAACGGTCGTATTTTCTAATACTTTAAAAGTTATATATTTTAATGCAGATAGCAACATAATCATTCCACAAGCCCACAAAGGTTTGCCATATCGAAATCCGAGTTCATTTGACTAAGTTATGGGCTTTTAAAGATGGAAAGAAGGCCCATTTCAGTAAACCTTCGCAAAATTAAATCAATGACATAAAAACGGTCATATTTTTTACTACCTTTAAAGTTATATATTAATGCAGATAACAACATTATTATTCCACAAGACCATAAAGGTATGCCATATCGAAATCCGAGTTCATTTGACTAAGTTATGGGCTTTTAAAGGTGGAAAGAAGGCCCATATCAGTAAACCTTCGCAAATTTAAAATCAATGACATAAAACGATCGTATTTTCTAATAACTTAAAAGTTATATATTTTAATGTGGATAACAACATAATCATTCCACAAGCCCATAAAGGTATGCCATATCGAAATCCGATTCCTTTTGACCAAGTTATGGGCTTTTAAAGATGTAAAGAAGGCCCATTTCTGTAAACCTTCGTAAAATTAAAATCAATGACATAAAAAAGGCATATATTTTACTACATTTAAAGATATATATTTTAATGCAGATAGCAACATAATCATTCCACAAGGCCATAAAGGTATGCCATATCGAAATCCGAGTTCATTTGACTAAGTTACAAGCTTTTAAAGATGGAAAGAAGGCCCATTTTAGTAAAGGTATGCCATATCGAAGTCCGAGTCCTTTTGACCAAGTTATGTGCTTTTAAAGATGTAAAGAAGGCCCATTTCAGTAAACCTTCGTAAAGTTAAAATCAATGGCATAAAAACGGTCATATATTTTACTACATTTAAGGTTATATATTTTAATGCAGATTAGAACAAAATCATTCCACAAGCCCACAAAGGTGTGCCATATCGAAATCCGAGTTCATTTGACTAAGTTATGGGCTTTTAAAGATGGAAAGAAGGCCCATTTCAGTAAACCTTCGGAGAATTAAAATTCGCTAAATTAAAATCAATGACATAAAAACGGTAATTTTTTTAACTACCTTTAAAGCTAAATGTTTAAGTGCGGATAACAGTATAATCATTCCACAAGCACATAAAGGTCTGCCATATCGAAATCCGAGTCCATTTGACCAAGTTATGGGCTTTTAAAGATGTAAAGAAGGCCCATTTCAGTAAACCTTCGTAAAATTAAAATCAATGACATAAAAACGGTAATATTTTTAACTACCTATAAAGCTAAATGTTTAAGTGCGGATAACAGTATAATCATTCCACAAGCACATAAAGGTATGCCATATCGAAGTCCGAGTCCTTTTGACCAAGTTATGTGCTTTTAAAGATGTAAAGAAGGCCCATTTCAGTAAACCTTCGCAAAGTTAAAATCAATGACATAAAAACGGTCATATATTTTACTACATTTAAAGTTATATATTTTAATGCAGATTAGAACAAAATCATTCCACAAGCCCACAAAGGTGTGCCATATCGAAATCCGAGTTCATTTGACTAAGCTATGGGCTTTTAAAGATGGAAAGAAGGCCCATTTCAGTAAACCTTCGGAGAATTAAAATCAATGACATAAAAACGGTCATATTTTTTACTACCTTTAAAGTTATATATTTTAATACAGATAGCAACATAATCATTCAACAAGCCCATAAAGGTATGCCATATCGAAATCCGAGTTCATTTGACTAAGTTATGGGCTTTTAAAGATGGAAAGAACGCCCATTTCAGTAAACCTTCGCTAAATTAAAATCAATGACATAAAAACGGTAATATTTTTAACTACCTTTAAAGCTAAATGTTTAAGTGCGGATAACAGTATAATCAGTCCACAAGCACATAAATGTATGCCATATCGAAGCCGAGTCTATTTGACCAAGTTATGGGCTTTTAAAGATGGAAAGAAGGCCCATTTCAGTACACCTTTGTAAAATTAAAATCAATGACATAAAAACGGTCATATTTCTTACTACCTTTAAAGTAAAATATTTAAATGCAGATAACAACATTTTTATTCCACAAGATCATAAAGGTATGCCATATCGAAATCCGAGTTCATTTGACTAAGTTATGGGCTTTTAAATGTGGAAAGAAGGCCCATATCAGTATACCTTCGCAAATTTAAAATCAATGACATAAAACGGTCGTATTTTCTAATACCTTAAAAGTTATATATTTTAATGCGGATAACAACATAATCATTCCACAAGCCCATAAAGGTATGCCATATCGAAATCCGATTCCTTTTGACCAAGTTATGGGCTTTTAAAGATGTACAGAAGGCCCATTTCTGTAAACCTTCGTAAAATTAAAATCAATGACATAAAAACGGTCATATTTTTTACTACCTTTAAAGTAATATATTTAAATGCAGATAACAACATTATTATTCCACAAGACCATAAAGGTATGCCATAGCAAAATCCGAGTTCATTTGACTAAGTTATGGGCTTTTAAAGATGGAAAGAAGGCCCATTTCAGTAAACCTTCGTAGAATTAAAATCAATGACATAAAAACGGTCATATTTTTTACTACCTTTAAAGTTATATATTTTAATACAGATAGCAACATAATCATTCAACAAGCCCATAAAGGTATGCCATATCGAAATCCGAGTTCATTTGACTAAGTTATGGGCTTTTAAAGATGGAAAGAACGCCCATTTCAGTAAACCTTCGCTAAATTAAAATCAATGACATAAAAACGGTAATATTTTTAACTACCTTTAAAGCTAAATGTTTAAGTGCGGATAACAGTATAATCAGTCCACAAGCACATAAAGGTATGCCATATCGAAGTCCGAGTCCTTTTGACCAAGTTATGTGCTTTTAAAGATGTAAAGAAGGCCCATTTCAGTAAACCTTCGTAAAGTTAAAATCAATGACATAAAAACGGTCATATATTTTACTACATTTAAAGGTATATATTTTAATGCAGATTAGAACAAAATCATTCCACAAGCCCACAAAGGTGTGCCATATCGAAATCCGAGTTCATTTGACTAAGTTATGGGCTTTTAAAGATGGAAAGAACGCCCATTTCAGTAAACCTTCGCTAAATTAAAATCAATGACATAAAAACGGTAATATTTTTAACTATCTTTAAAGCTAAATGTTTAAGTGCGGATAACAGTATAATCAGTCCACAAGCACATAAAGGTATGCCATATCGAAGCCGAGTCTATTTGACCAAGTTATGGGCTTTTAAAGATGTAAAGAAGGCCCATTTCAGTAAACCTTCGTAAAATTAAAATCAATGACATAAAAGCGGTCATATGTTTTACTACATTTAAAGTTATATATTTTAATGCAGATAGCAACATAATCATTCCACAAGCCCATAAAGGTATGCCATATCGAAATCCGAGTCCATTTGACCAAGTTATGGGCTTTTAAAGATGTAAAGAAGGCCCATTTCAGTAAACCTTCGTTAAATTAAAATCAATGACATAAAAACGGTCATATTTTTTACTACCTTTAAAGTAATATATTTAAATGCAGATAACAACATTATTATTCCACAAGACCATAAAGGTATGCCATAGCAAAATCCGAGTTCATTTGACTAAGTTATGGGCTTTTAAGGGTGGAAAGAAGGCCCATATCAGTAAACCTTCGCAAATCTAAAATCAATGACATAAAACGGTCGTATTTTCTAATACCTTAAAAGTTATATATTTTAATGCGGATAACAACATAATCATTCCACAAGCCCATAAGGGTATGCCATATCGAAATCCGATTCCTTTTGACCAAGTTATGGGCTTTTAAAGATCTACAGAAGGCCCATTTCTGTAAACCTTCGTTTTTTTTTTGTTTTTTTTTAAAATGCTTTGCTATTTATTTATTGAATCTTCTCCCTTTGGATACTAACAATAAGTGTATCAAATCTTAGACTAATTAATCTAACTCACAGTCATATGACTGATGTTGTGCTAAAGGGGCCCGAAAGTTATAGCTGGCTTGGCAGGTCGTTGCGTTGTAGACGGGATCGGCTGGAAACCCAAGTCAAGCCTCTTGCGAGGCGATTGTGGTGCACAGAGAGTTTTTCGTTGTAGGGCGCTTTTTGTTTGTCTATTTCATCTTTAACGGTAAGAATGCTTAGGTCCCTGTGGATGTTTTGGTTGCGAATATACCATGGTGCCCCAGTGATAGTTCGCAGGATTTTCGATTGAGCGCGCTGTATAATGTCTATGTTGCTTCTGCTGGCGTTCCCCCATAGCTGGGAGCCATATGTCCAGATGGGCTTGAGAGTGGAGTTGTAGAGCAAAACCTTGTAGTCCAGACGCAGGGGCGAACGAGCGTTAAGAATCCAGTGGAAGCTGCTGGCCTTTACTTTTAGATGTACTTTCTTGCGTTCGATGTGTCTTCTCCAGGTTAGTCGTCTGTCAAGGTGGACGCCGAGATACGTTACATCGTTGACTTGGGGAATCTGCGTATTTTTCAATAATAGTGGAGGGCATGTTTGCCTGTTGAGAGTAAACGTTATGTGTTTACATTTTTGTTCATTTATTTTAATCCGCCAATCAGATAGCCACGTCTCTACTACGAGGAGGTGGTTTGCTAGCTGTGTTGTGGCTCGGCCTGGGCACCTCGAGCGACTTAAAATTGCGGTGTCGTCAGCGAACGTAGATGTTGTTAGCTGCTCGTTCGTGGGAATATCCGCTGTGTATAGGAGGAACAGAGTAGGCCCTAGCGCGCTTCCTTGCGGGACTCCAGCTTTGATAATGTAGTCGTCGGATGTTGTTGTATTGCACCTTACTGCGAAGGACCTGTTGTATAGATACGACTCAAGAAGCTTGTGAGTGTAATCAGGTAAGTGTGTTTTGATTTTGTGCATAACTAACTTGACTAAGTTATGGGTGTTGGGGCGGTGCGGCTTGATCGATGAAATAATTGAAGCCCCAAGATCGAGTGGTACGCATAAAAATACGCGGGTACTTTTGGGGTTTTTACGCGACGTGCGTAGGTGTTTATTCGTACACTTTGAAACATGAACTGCTTAAGCCTAACTTAACTTAAGCGCTCCAGAGCAGAGCGGAGACTTAGGGGAGAGATGGAGAGGGAGAGCGGACGGCAGTGCGAGCGCGCGAGATATAGAAATCTGGATAAAACTGCCGCTCGACACTGTCTCCTGAAATTAAACGCCCTTTTGGCGTGAACATTCCCCCCCCCCCCTTGCGAGGACACCCGTAGCAAGAACCTCAGGATAGTAGGCTCAGGAATATGTTGGAAGTGTAGATCGGTCGTCCGTATGTAGGAGAGTGTGGTGGGCCTTTCCACACTTGTGGCAGTGATGACCACTGCGGCAGGAGTCCTTGGAATGATTGTGAGCCAAGCAATTGGAGCAGTACTTCTGGATATGTACTTCCTGAAGCCGATTCTGGGGGCTTAGCCGTAGAAAGTGGTGGCACTTCCGTAGAGGATGGATCTTTTGGCAGACTCGGCATTGGTAGGATTTAATACCTCGAGTACGTCTGCCATCCAAGGCGGGGTATGGAACCCAATATTCGGATGGAGTATTCTTAGGAGGAACTTTTGGTACGGAAACTTGCGTTGAATAGGACGAAATGATGTGTGGAACTGAGGCGGATACTGGCCTTGGAGGGTCGGATGGAATCGTCGGAGTAGTAGGACCGCTGTTTCGATGCAGCAATGTGTGATGCCGATCTTGGCAAGTGAGACAGTTGTGAGCACTTGTGCAATCCCGGAATTGATGGCTACTTGCAAAGCAATTGGAGCACAACTGCTTCCTTTGGATATAGGCTAAGCGATCTTCTACCGTCATCTGTAGGAAGCGTGGACATATACGCACGGGGTGGTTCTTCTTCGAACACAGATCGCAGCCTTTGGTTATCGGAACTAACCTTGTGTTGAAGGAATTTATTTTTGGAAATTCTGCCTCTCGATTTGTGTCTTTGGACTGGACGTGGTGGAAATTGGCAGATCGGAAGCTATCGACGGCCTCAAGAGTTAGATGGCGCTCCGTCAAATATGAATCAAGCTCAAGCCACGTAGGAATTTCGGCTTTATTTTGGATGGATTGCTCCCATAATGAGAGAGTGAGCTTTGGTAGTTTTGTCGAGCACATATAAACCAGGATAGGGTCCCAATTCTCAATATTAACACCGGAAAATTTTAAGGAAGTTAAGCAACCTTGAAAAGTGCGTTGAAGTTCCTTTAAGGCTGCTCCCGACTCCTGTGCTATGGATTGCACATTGAAAAGTGTTTTCAGGTGACTGTTTACCTGCAATCTCTTATTTTCGAAACGCTCAGTTAGGTTATTCCAGGCTGAGCGAAAGCCATCATTGGTGAGTGGGGATCTTGAAACTATGGAATGAGCTTCGCCACTTGTTTTTGAATTTAAGTGGAATAATTTTTCAACGGGCGTTAGACTCGGATTGTCTATGTATATTGCCGTGAAAAGGTCCCGGAAAGTCGGCCAGCGAAGATAATCGCCAGAGAAAACCTCTGTGTCGATAGGAGGGAGCCGACAGCCATAAGACGTGAAATTTTGGGACGGAGTTACTGGAGCTTGAGGTATTTGGGAGGAGCCCTTTTGGATTTGTTCCATCAGCTGCGCGGCAAATATTTCGTAAGTGGAGTACGTTTGGTAATACTTGGACTTTAGTATGGATTTTGTGTCTGCGGCGCTCTCGCCTGCAGCTATAATGCAGTCGGAGCATATGTCGTATGCTGCCTTTACCGTTTGCCACAAGGAATTGAGGTGATCGCGACGGATTTTACAGGCGGATAACGTTGGTGTAGGAGCACCTGGAGCGTTCACAGTGGCCTCAAAGTGGATCAGACAGTCAGCTGTGGCCATAAATCGGGTTAAAGCGGATTTTACTGATGTTGCCATGACGTTAAATAATTTAGAATTTTAGTTCTGATGTAAGGAAACGGATTGGAATCAAATTGGAATTTAGGAACCAATTAAGATTGTAAATATATACGGTCACACTGTCGGATAGGCAATAAATATTTATTATATCGGATGGTCGGACATATGTAAGGAATTACGGACTTTAATATTGTTTGTTTGAAAGGAACACTTTTTGTGAGCTCTTGACCCACTGTGCACTGGCGATATACGGTTTACGTATGTATGTACACTGTACGTATGTATATATGTGGGGTGCGAATAGCAGAATAACGTTGCGGGAATGGGAAAGACTTCGCTTATGTTTGTATGTCGGTGCGTTTGTTTGTCACCTGCACAACTAAATTGCAAACGATTTGCTGGAGTAAATTTGTGGATATAGTCACATTGTTTTTAATTTTAGAAATAGTTTAGCCGTATTTGTAGGTCGAGAAAAGAAGTTGGAGTGGACTGTATAAGAAAAAAGTAGTTCGAGTGGACTGTATAAGATTGTTTTTGTAAATATACACATGCAGCTGGAACACAGTAAAAAATAAAGAGTGCAAATCTTAAGTACAATCTTTATGATCGGGAATTTTTTACTGTGGCTGAGTTATATTTTACACACAATTGGAATTGAAAATATATTTGAGAAATATTTTTGTTGAATAGTAGCACTGAAATATCTTCTGGAATTGTTTCAAGTGTACAGAATAGAAATACATATATTAAATGCCGTTGCGTCGGATTAATCACTTTTGGATTTAGACAATATATCATACAGAAAGTTAGTCGAAATAGGGTTCGAAAAACTGGCTGTATGACCGGCAATTATAGTAAGCGGAACTTATCTGGAGTGTTTTAAGCCTGCTGGGACAAAATCAAAGGAAACTCCAGGAGAGGAAAGTCCAAAGATTTTGAAATCCGGTTTCGACTGGACCAAAATGTTGGGGCGGTGCGGCTTGATCGATGAAATAATTGAAGCCCCAAGATCGAGTGGTACGCATAAAAATACGCGGGTACTTTTGGGGTTTTTACGCGACGTGCGTAGGTGTTTATTCGTACACTTTGAAACATGAACTGCTTAAGCCTAACTTAACTTAAGCGCTCCAGAGCAGAGCGGAGACTTAGGGGAGAGATGGAGAGGGAGAGCGGACGGCAGTGCGAGCGCGCGAGATATAGAAATCTGGATAAAACTGCCGCTCGACACTGTCTCCTGAAATTAAACGCCCTTTTGGCGTGAACAATGGGCTTTTAAAGATGGAAAGAAGGCCCATTTCAGTAAACCTTCGTAGAATTAAAATCAATGACATAAAAACGGTCATATTTTTTACTACCTTTAAAGTTATATATTTTAATCAGATAGCAACATAATCATTCAACAAGCCCATAAAGGTATGCCATATCGAAATCCGAGTTCATTTGACTAAGTTATGGGCTTTTAAAGATGGAAAGAACGCCCATTTCAGTAAACCTTCGCTAAATTAAAATCAATGACATAAAAACGGTAATATTTTTAACTACCTTTAAAGCTAAATGTTTAAGTGCGGATAACAGTATAATCAGTCCACAAGCACATAAAGGTATGCCATATCAAAGCCGAGTCCATTTGACCAAGTTATGGGCTTTTAAAGATGTAAAGAAGGCCCATTTCAGTAAACCTTCGTAAAATTAAAATCAATGACATAAAAACGGTCATATGTTTTACTACATTTAAAGTTATATATTTTAATGCAGATAGCAACATAATCATTCCACAAGCCCATAAAGGTATGCCATATCGATATCCGAGTCCATTTGACCAAGTTATGGGCTTTTAAAGATGTAAAGAAGGCCCATATCAGTAAACCTTCGTAAAATTAAAATCAATGACATAAAAACTGTCATATTTTTTACTACCTTTAAAGTAATATATTTAAATGCAGATAACAACATTATTATTCCACAAGACCATAAAGGTATGCCATAGCAAAATCCGAGTTCATTTGACTAAGTTATGGGCTTTTAAAGGTGGAAGAAGGCCCATATCAGTAAACCTTCGCAAATTTAAAATCAATGACATAAAACGGTCGTATTTTCTTATACCTTAAAAGTTATATATTTTAATGCGGATAACAACATAATCATTCCACAAGCCCATAAAGGTATTCCATATCGAAATCCGATTCCTTTTGACCAAGTTATGGGCTTTTAAAGATGTACAGAAGGCCCATTTCAGTACACCTTTGTAAAATTAAAATCAATGACATAAAAACGGTCAAATTTCTTACTACCTTTAAAGTAAAATATTTAAATGCAGATAACAACATTATTATTCCACAAGATCATAAAGGTATGCCATATCGAAATCCGAGTTCATTTGACTAAGTTATGGGCTTTTAAAGGTGGAAAGAAGGCTCATATCAGTAAACCTTCGCAAAATTAAAATCGATGACATAAAAACGGTCGTATTTTCTAATACCTTAAAAGTTATATATTTTAATCAGATAGCAACATAATCATTCAACAAGCCCATAAAGGTATGCCATATCGAAATCCGAGTTCATTTGACTAAGTTATGGGCTTTTAAAGGTGGAAAGAAGGCCCATATCAGTAAACCTTCGTAAAGTTAAAATCAATGACATAAAAACGGTCATATATTTTACTACATTTAAAGTAAAATATTTAAATGCAGATAACAACATTATTATTCCACAAGATCATAAAGGTATGCCATATCGAAATCCGAGTTCATTTGACTAAGTTATGGGCTTTTAAAGGTGGAAAGAAGGCTCATATCAGTAAACCTTCGCAAAATTAAAATCGATGACATAAAAACGGTCGTATTTTCTAATACCTTAAAAGTTATATATTTTAATGCAGATACCAACATAATCATTCCACAAGCCCATAAAGGTATGCCATATCGATATCCGAGTCCATTTGACCAAGTTATGGGCTTTTAAAGATGTAAAGAAGGCCCATATCAGTGAACCTTCGTAAAATTAAAATCAATGACATAAAAACTGTCATATTTTTTACTACCTTTAAAGTAATATATTTAAATGCAGATAACAACATTATTATTCCACAAGACCATAAAGGTATGCCATAGCAAAATCCGAGTTCATTTGACTAAGTTATGGGCTTTTAAAGGTGGAAGAAGGCCCATATCAGTAAACCTTCGCAAATTTAAAATCAATGACATAAAACGGTCGTATTTTCTTATACCTTAAAAGTTATATATTTTAATGCGGATAACAACATAATCATTCCACAAGCCCATAAAGGTATTCCATATCGAAATCCGATTCCTTTTGACCAAGTTATGGGCTTTTAAAGATGTACAGAAGGCCCATTTCAGTACACCTTTGTAAAATTAAAATCAATGACATAAAAACGGTCAAATTTCTTACTACCTTTAAAGTAAAATATTTAAATGCAGATAACAACATTATTATTCCACAAGATCATAAAGGTATGCCATATCGAAATCCGAGTTCATTTGACTAAGTTATGGGCTTTTAAAGGTGGAAAGAAGGCTCATATCAGTAAACCTTCGCAAAATTAAAATCGATGACATAAAAACGGTCGTATTTTCTAATACCTTAAAAGTTATATATTTTAATCAGATAGCAACATAATCATTCAACAAGCCCATAAAGGTATGCCATATCGAAATCCGAGTTCATTTGACTAAGTTATGGGCTTTTAAAGGTGGAAAGAAGGCCCATATCAGTAAACCTTCGTAAAGTTAAAATCAATGACATAAAAACGGTCATATGTTTTACTACATTTAAAGTTATATATTTTAATGCAGATAGCAACATAATCATTCCACAAGCCCATAAAGGTATGCCATATCGATATCCGAGTCCATTTGACCAAGTTATGGGCTTTTAAAGATGTAAAGAAGGCCCATATCAGTAAACCTTCGTAAAATTAAAATCAATGACATAAAAACTGTCATATTTTTTACTACCTTTAAAGTAATATATTTAAATGCAGATAACAACATTATTATTCCACAAGACCATAAAGGTATGCCATAGCAAAATCCGAGTTCATTTGACTAAGTTATGGGCTTTTAAAGGTGGAAGAAGGCCCATATCAGTAAACCTTCGCAAATTTAAAATCAATGACATAAAACGGTCGTATTTTCTTATACCTTAAAAGTTATATATTTTAATGCGGATAACAACATAATCATTCCACAAGCCCATAAAGGTATTCCATATCGAAATCCGATTCCTTTTGACCAAGTTATGGGCTTTTAAAGATGTACAGAAGGCCCATTTCAGTACACCTTTGTAAAATTAAAATCAATGACATAAAAACGGTCAAATTTCTTACTACCTTTAAAGTAAAATATTTAAATGCAGATAACAACATTATTATTCCACAAGATCATAAAGGTATGCCATATCGAAATCCGAGTTCATTTGACTAAGTTATGGGCTTTTAAAGGTGGAAAGAAGGCTCATATCAGTAAACCTTCGCAAAATTAAAATCGATGACATAAAAACGGTCGTATTTTCTAATACCTTAAAAGTTATATATTTTAATCAGATAGCAACATAATCATTCAACAAGCCCATAAAGGTATGCCATATCGAAATCCGAGTTCATTTGACTAAGTTATGGGCTTTTAAAGGTGGAAAGAAGGCCCATATCAGTAAACCTTCGTAAAGTTAAAATCAATGACATAAAAACGGTCATATATTTTACTACATTTAAAGTAAAATATTTAAATGCAGATAACAACATTATTATTCCACAAGATCATAAAGGTATGCCATATCGAAATCCGAGTTCATTTGACTAAGTTATGGGCTTTTAAAGGTGGAAAGAAGGCTCATATCAGTAAACCTTCGCAAAATTAAAATCGATGACATAAAAACGGTCGTATTTTCTAATACCTTAAAAGTTATATATTTTAATGCAGATACCAACATAATCATTCCACAAGCCCATAAAGGTATGCCATATCGATATCCGAGTCCATTTGACCAAGTTATGGGCTTTTAAAGATGTAAAGAAGGCCCATATCAGTGAACCTTCGTAAAATTAAAATCAATGACATAAAAACTGTCATATTTTTTACTACCTTTAAAGTAATATATTTAAATGCAGATAACAACATTATTATTCCACAAGACCATAAAGGTATGCCATAGCAAAATCCGAGTTCATTTGACTAAGTTATGGGCTTTTAAAGGTGGAAGAAGGCCCATATCAGTAAACCTTCGCAAATTTAAAATCAATGACATAAAACGGTCGTATTTTCTTATACCTTAAAAGTTATATATTTTAATGCGGATAACAACATAATCATTCCACAAGCCCATAAAGGTATTCCATATCGAAATCCGATTCCTTTTGACCAAGTTATGGGCTTTTAAAGATGTACAGAAGGCCCATTTCAGTACACCTTTGTAAAATTAAAATCAATGACATAAAAACGGTCAAATTTCTTACTACCTTTAAAGTAAAATATTTAAATGCAGATAACAACATTATTATTCCACAAGATCATAAAGGTATGCCATATCGAAATCCGAGTTCATTTGACTAAGTTATGGGCTTTTAAAGGTGGAAAGAAGGCTCATATCAGTAAACCTTCGCAAAATTAAAATCGATGACATAAAAACGGTCGTATTTTCTAATACCTTAAAAGTTATATATTTTAATCAGATAGCAACATAATCATTCAACAAGCCCATAAAGGTATGCCATATCGAAATCCGAGTTCATTTGACTAAGTTATGGGCTTTTAAAGGTGGAAAGAAGGCCCATATCAGTAAACCTTCGTAAAGTTAAAATCAATGACATAAAAACGGTCATATATTTTACTACATTTAAAGTAAAATATTTAAATGCAGATAACAACATTATTATTCCACAAGATCATAAAGGTATGCCATATCGAAATCCGAGTTCATTTGACTAAGTTATGGGCTTTTAAAGGTGGAAAGAAGGCTCATATCAGTAAACCTTCGCAAAATTAAAATCAATGACATAAAAACGGTCGTATTTTCTAATACCTTAAAAGTTATATATTTTAATGTGGATAACAACATAATCATTCCACAAGCCCATAAAGGTATGACATATCGAAATCCGATTCCTTTTGACCAAGTTATGGGCTTTTAAAGATGTAAAGAAGGCCCATTTCTGTAAACCTTCGTAAAATTAAAATCAATGACATAAAAAAGGCATATATTTTACTACATTTAAAGATATATATTTTAATGCAGATAGCAACATAATCATTCCACAAGCCCATAAAGGTATGCCATATCGAAATCCGAGTTCATTTGACTAAGTTATGGGCCTTTAAAGATGGAAAGAAGGCTCATTTCACTAAACCTTCGCTAAATTAAAATCAATGACATAAAAACGGTAATATTTTTAACTACCTATAAAGCTAAATGTTTAAGTGCGGATAACAGTATAATCATTCCACAAGCACATAAAGGTATGCCATATCGAAGTCCGAGTCCTTTTGACCAAGTTATGTGCTTTTAAAGATGTAAAGAAGGCCCATTTCAGTAAACCTTCGTAAAGTTAAAATCAATGACATAAAAACGGTCATATATTTTACTACATTTAAAGTTATATATTTTAATGCAGATTAGAACAAAATCATTCCACAAGCCCATAAAGGTATGCCATATCGAAATCCGAGTTCATTTGACTAAGTTATGGGCTTTTAAAGATGGAAAGAAGGCCCATTTCAGTAAACCTTCGTAAAATTAAAATCAATGACATAAAAACGGTCATATTTTTTACTACCTTTAAAGTAAAATTTTTAAATGGAGATAGCAACATAATCATTCCACAAGCCCATAAAGGTATGCCATATCGAAATCCGAGTATATTTGACTAAGTTATGGGCTTTTAAAGATGGAAAGAAGGCCCATTTCAGTAAACCTTTGTAAAATTAAAATCAATGACATAAAAACGGTCATATTTTTTACTACCTTTAAAGTAAAATATTTAAATGCAGATAACAACATTATTATTCCACAAGATCATAAAGGTATGCCATATCGAAATCCGAGTTCATTTGACTAAGTTATGGGCTTTTAAAGATGTAAAGAAGGCCCATTTCAGTAAACCTTCGTAAAGTTAAAATCAATGACATAAAAACGGTCATATATTTTACTACATTTAAAGTAAAATATTTAAATGCAGATAACAACATTATTATTCCACAAGATCATAAAGATATGCCATATCGAAATCCGAGTTCATTTGACTAAGTTATGGGCTTTTAAAGGTGGAAAGAAGCCCCATATCAGTAAACCTTCGCAAAATTAAAATCAATGACATAAAAACGGTCGTATTTTCTAATACCTTAAAAGTTATATATTTTAATGTGGATAACAACATAATCATTCCACAAGCCCATAAAGGTATGCCATATCAAAATCGATTCCTTTTGACCAAGTTATGGGCTTTTAAAGATGTAAAGAAGGCCCATTTCTGTAAACCTTCGTAAAATTAAAATCAATGACATAAAAAAGGCATATATTTTACTACATTTAAAAATATATATTTTAATGCAGATAGCAACATAATCATTCCACAAGGCCATAAAGGTATGCCATATCGAAATCCGAGTTCATTTGACTAAGTTATGGGCTTTTAAAGATGGAAAGAAGGCTCATTTCACTAAACCTTCGCTAAATTAAAATCAATGACATAAAAACGGTAATATTTTTAACTACCTATAAAGCTAAATGTTTAAGTGCGGATAACAGTATAATCATTCCACAAGCACATAAAGGTATGCCATATCGAAGTCCGAGTCCTTTTGACCAAGTTATGTGCTTTTAAAGATGTAAAGAAGGCCCATTTCAGTAAACCTTCGTAAAATTAAAATCAATGACATAAAAACGGTCATATATTTTACTACATTTAAAGTTATATATTTTAATGCAGATAGCAACATAATCATTCCACAAGCCCATAAAGGTATGCTATATCGAAATCCGAGTTCATTTGACTAAGTTATGGGCCTTTAAAGATGGAAAGAAGGCTCATTTCACTAAACCTTCGCTAAATTAAAATCAATGACATAAAAACGGTAATATTTTTAACTACCTATAAAGCTAAATGTTTAAGTGCGGATAACAGTATAATCATTCCACAAGCACATAAAGGTATGCCATATCGAAGTCCGAGTCCTTTTGACCAAGTTATGTGCTTTTAAAGATGTAAAGAAGGCCCATTTCAGTAAACCTTCGTAAAGTTAAAATCAATGACATAAAAACGGTCATATATTTTACTACATTTAAAGTTATATATTTTAATGCATATTAGAACAAAATCATTCCACAAGCCCATAAAGGTATGCCATATCGAAATCCGAGTTCATTTGACTAAGTTATGGGCTTTTAAAGATGGAAAGAAGGCCCATTTCAGTAAACCTTCGTAAAATTAAAATCAATGACATAAAAACGGTCATATTTTTTAATACCTTTAAAGTAAAATATTTAAATGGAGATAGCAACATAATCATTCCACAAGCCCATAAAGGTATGCCATATCGAAATCCGAGTATATTTGACTAAGTTATGGGCTTTTAAAGATGGAAAGAAGGCCCATTTCAGTAAACCTTTGTAAAATTAAAATCAATGACATAAAAACGGTCATATTTTTTACTACCTTTAAAGTAAAATATTTAAATGCAGATAACAACATTATTATTCCACAAGATCATAAAGGTATGCCATATCGAAATCCGAGTTCATTTGACTAAGTTATGGGCTTTTAAAGATGTAAAGAAGGCCCATTTCAGTAAACCTTCGTAAAGTTAAAATCAATGACATAAAAACGGTCATATATTTTACTACATTTAAAGTAAAATATTTAAATGCAGATAACAACATTATTATTCCACAAGATCATAAAGATATGCCATATCGAAATCCGAGTTCATTTGACTAAGTTATGGGCTTTTAAAGGTGGAAAGAAGCCCCATATCAGTAAACCTTCGCAAAATTAAAGTCAATGACATAAAAACGGTCGTATTTTCTAATACCTTAAAAGTTATATATTTTAATGTGGATAACAACATAATCATTCCACAAGCCCATAAAGGTATGCCATATCAAAATCGATTCCTTTTGACCAAGTTATGGGCTTTTAAAGATGTAAAGAAGGCCCATTTCTGTAAACCTTCGTAAAATTAAAATCAATGACATAAAAAAGGCATATATTTTACTACATTTAAAAATATATATTTTAATGCAGATAGCAACATAATCATTCCACAAGGCCATAAAGGTATGCCATATCGAAATCCGAGTTCATTTGACTAAGTTATGGGCTTTTAAAGATGGAAAGAAGGCTCATTTCACTAAACCTTCGCTAAATTAAAATCAATGACATAAAAACGGTAATATTTTTAACTACCTATAAAGCTAAATGTTTAAGTGCGGATAACAGTATAATCATTCCACAAGCACATAAAGGTATGCCATATCGAAGTCCGAGTCCTTTTGACCAAGTTATGTGCTTTTAAAGATGTAAAGAAGGCCCATTTCAGTAAACCTTCGTAAAATTAAAATCAATGACATAAAAACGGTCATATATTTTACTACATTTAAAGTTATATATTTTAATGCAGATAGCAACATAATCATTCCACAAGCCCATAAAGGTATGCTATATCGAAATCCGAGTTCATTTGACTAAGTTATGGGCCTTTAAAGATGGAAAGAAGGCTCATTTCACTAAACCTTCGCTAAATTAAAATCAATGACATAAAAACGGTAATATTTTTAACTACCTATAAAGTAAAATATTTAAATGCAGATAACAACATTATTATTCCACAAGATCATAAAGGTATGCCATATCGAAATCCGAGTTCATTTGACCAAGTTATGGGCTTTTAAAGATGGAAAGAAGGCCCATTTCAGTAAACCTTCGCAAAATTAAAATCAATGACATAAAAACGGTCATATTTTTTACTACCTTTAAAGTTATATATATTAATGCAGATAACAACATTATTATTCCACAAGACCATAAAGGTATGCCATATCGAAATCCGATTCCTTTTGACCAAGTTATGGGCTTTTAAAGATGTAAAGAAGGCCCATTTCTGTAAACCTTCGTAAAATTAAAATCAATGACATAAAAAAGGCATATATTTTACTACATTTAAAGATATATATTTTAATGCAGATAGCAACATAATCATTCCACAAGGCCATAAAGGTATGCCATATCGAAATCCGAGTTCATTTGACTAAGTTTCGGGCTTTTAAAGATGGAAAGAAGGCCCATTTCAGTAAACCTTCGTAAAATTAAAACCAATGACATAAAAACGGTCATTTAAGTTATATACACATTTAAAGTTATATATTTTAATGCAGATAGCAACATAATCATTCCACAAGCCCATAAAGGTATGCCATATCGAAATCCGAGTTCATTTGACTAAGTTATGGGCCTTTAAAGATGGAAAGAAGGCTCATTTCACTAAACCTTCGCTAAATTAAAATCAATGACATAAAAACGGTAATATTTTTAACTACCTATAAAGCTTAATGTTTAAGTGCGGATAACAGTATAATCATTCCACAAGCACATAAAGGTATGCCATATCGAAGTCCGAGTCCTTTTGACCAAGTTATGTGCTTTTAAAGATGTAAAGAAGGCCCATTTCAGTAAACCTTCGTAAAGTTAAAATCAATGACATAAAAACGGTCATATATTTTACTACATTTAAAGTTATATATTTTAATGCAGATTAGAACAAAATCATTCCACAAGCCCATAAAGGTATGCCATATCGAAATCCGAGTTCATTTGACTAAGTTATGGGCTTTTAAAGATGGAAAGAAGGCCCTTTTCAGTAAACCTTCGTAAAATTAAAATCAATGACATAAAAACGGTCATATTTTTTACTACCTTTAAAGTAAAATATTTAAATGGAGATAACAACATTATCACTCCACAAGCCCACAAAGGTGAGCCATATCGAAATCCGAGTTAATTTGACCAAGTTATGTGCTTTTAAAGATGTAAAGAAGGCCCATTTCAGTAAACCTTCGTAAAGTTAAAATCAATGACATAAAAACGGTCATATATTTTACTACATTTAAAGTTATATATTTTAATGCAGATTAGAACAAAATCATTCCACAAGCCCATAAAGGTATGCCATATCGAAATCCGAGTTCATTTGACTAAGTTATGGGCTTTTAAAGATGGAAAGAAGGCCCATTTCAGTAAACCTTCGTAAAGTTAAAATCAATGACATAAAAACGGTCATATATTTTACTACATTTAAAATAAAATATTTAAATGCAGAAAACAACATTATTATTCCACAAGATCATAAAGGTATGCCATATCGATATCCGAGTTCATTTGACTAAGTTATGGGCTTTTAAAGGTGGAAAGAAGCCCCATATCAGTAAACCTTCGCAAAATTAAAATCAATGACATAAAAACGGTCGTATTTTCTAATACCTTAAAATTTATATATTTTAATGTGGATAACAACATAATCATTCCACAAGCCCATAAAGGTATGCCATATCAAAATCGATTCCTTTTGACCAAGTTATGGGCTTTTAAAGATGTAAAGAAGGCCCATTTCTGTAAACCTTCGTAAAATTAAAATCAATGACATAAAAAAGGCATATATTTTACTACATTTAAAAATATATATTTTAATGCAGATAGCAATATAATCATTCCACAAGGCCATAAAGGTATGCCATATCGAAATCCGAGTTCATTTGACTAAGTTATGGGCTTTTAAAGATGGAAAGAAGGCTCATTTCACTAAACCTTCGCTAAATTAAAATCAATGACATAAAAACGGTAATATTTTTAACTACCTATAAAGCTAAATGTTTAAGTGCGGATAACAGTATAATCATTCCACAAGCCCATAAAGGTATGCCATATCGAAATCCGAGTTCATTTGACTAAGTTATGGGCCTTTAAAGATGGAAAGAAGGCTCATTTCACTAAACCTTCGCTAAATTAAAATCAATGACATAAAAACGGTAATATTTTTAACTACCTATAAAGTAAAATATTTAAATGCAGATAACAACATTATTATTCCACAAGATCATAAAGGTATGCCATATCGAAATCCGAGTTCATTTGACCAAGTTATGGGCTTTTAAAGATGGAAAGAAGGCCCATTTCAGTAAACCTTCGCAAAATTAAAATCAATGACATAAAAACGGTCATATTTTTTACTACCTTTAAAGTTATATATATTAATGCAGATAACAACATTATTATTCCACAAGACCATAAAGGTATGCCATATCGAAATCCGAGTTCATTTGACTAAGTTATGGGCTTTTAAAGGTGGAAAGAAGGCCCATATCAGTAAACCTTCGCAAAATTAAAATCAATGACATAAAAACGGTCGTATTTTCTAGTACCTTAAAAGTTATATATTTTAATGTGGATAACAACATAATCATTCCACAAGCCCATAAAGGTATGCCATATCGAAATCCGATTCCTTTTGACCAAGTTATGGTCTTTTAAAGATGTAAAGAAGGCCCATTTCTGTAAACCTTCGTAAAATTAAAATCAATGACATAAAAAAGGCATATATTTTACTACATTTAAAGATATATATTTTAATGCAGATAGCAACATAATCATTCCACAAGGCCATAAAGGTATGCCATATCGAAATCCGAGTTCATTTGACTAAGTTATGGGCTTTTAAAGATGGAAAAAAGGCCCATTTCAGTAAACCTTCGTAAAATTAAAACCAATGACATAAAAACGGTCATATATTGTACTACATTTAAAGTCATATATTTTAATGCAGATAGCAACATAATCATTCCACAAGCCCATAAAGGTATGCCATATCGAAATCCGAGTTCATTTGACTAAGTTATGGGCCTTTAAAGATGGAAAGAAGGCTCATTTCACTAAACCTTCGCTAAATTAAAATCAATGACATAAAAACGGTAATATTTTTAACTACCTATAAAGCTAAATGTTTAAGTGCGGATAACAGTATAATCATTCCACAAGCACATAAAGGTATGCCATATCGAAGTCCGAGTCCTTTTGACCAAGTTATGTGCTTTTAAAGATGTAAAGAAGGCCCATTTCAGTAAACCTTCGTAAAGTTAAAATCAATGACATAAAAACGGTCATATATTTTACTACATTTAAAGTTATATATTTTAATGCAGATTAGAACAAAATCATTCCACAAGCCCATAAAGGTATGCCATATCGAAATCCGAGTTCATTTGACTAAGTTATGTGCTTTTAAAGATGGAAAGAAGGCCCATTTCAGTAAACCTTCGTAAAATTAAAATCAATGACATAAAAACGGTCATATTTTTTACTACCTTTAAAGTAAAATATTTAAATGGAGATAACAACATTATCACTCCACAAGCCCACAAAGGTGAGCCATATCGAAATCCGAGTTAATTTGACCAAGTTATGTGCTTTTAAAGATGTAAAGAAGGCCCATTTCAGTAAACCTTCGTAAAGTTAAAACCAATGACATAAAAACGGTCATATATTGTACTACATTTAAAGTTATATATTTTAATGCAGATAGCAACATAATCATTCCACAAGCCCATAAAGGTATGCCATATCGAAATCCGAGTTCATTTGACTAAGTTATGGGCCTTTAAAGATGGAAAGAAGGCTCATTTCACTAAACCTTCGCTAAATTAAAATCAATGACATAAAAACGGTAATATTTTTAACTACCTATAAAGCTAAATGTTTAAGTGCGGATAACAGTATAATCATTCCACAAGAACATAAAGGTATGCCAAATCGAAATCCGAGTCCTTTTGACCAAGTTATGGGCTTTTAAAGATGTAAAGAAGGCCCATTTCAGTAAACCTTCGTAAAGTTAAAACCAATGACATAAAAACGGTCATATATTGTACTACATTTAAAGTTATATATTTTAATGCAGATAGCAACATAATCATTCCACAAGCCCATAAAGGTATGCCATATCGAAATCCGAGTTTATTTGACTAAGTTATGGGCTTTTAAAGATGGAAAGAAGGCCCATTTCAGTAAACCTTTGTAAAATTAAAATCAATGACATAAAAACGGTCATATTTTTTACTACCTTTAAAGTAAAATATTTAAATGCAGATAACAACATTATTATTCCACAAGATCATAAAGGTATGCCATATCGAAATCCGAGTTCATTTGACTAAGTTATGGGCTTTTAAAGGTGGAAAGAAGGCCCATATCAGTAAACCTTCGTAAAGTTAAAATCAATGACATAAAAACGGTCTTATATTTTACTACATTTAAAGTAAAATATTTAAATGCAGATAACAACATTATTATTCCACAAGATCATAAAGGTATGCCATATCGAAATCCGAGTTCATTTGACTAAGTTATGGGCTTTTAAAGGTGGAAAGAAGGCCCATATCAGTAAACCTTCGCAAAATTAAAATCAATGACATAAAAACGGTCGTATTTTCTAATACCTTAAAAGTTATATATTTTAATGTGGATAACAACAAATTCATTCCACAAGCCCATAAAGGTATGCCATATCAAAATCGATTCCATTTGACCAAGTTATGGGCTTTTAAAGATGTAAAGTAGGCCCATTTCTGTAAACCTTCGTAAAATTAAAATCAATGACATAAAAAAGGCATATGTTTTACTACATTTAAAAATATATATTTTAAGGCAGATAGCAACATAATCATTCCACAAGGCCATAAAGGTATGCCATATCGAAATCCGAGTTCATTTGACTAAGTTATGGGCTTTTAAAGATGGAAAGAAGGCTCATTTCACTAAACCTTCGCTAAATTAAAATCAATGACATAAAAACGGTAATATTTTTAACTACCTATAAAGCTAAATGTTTAAGTGCGGATAACAGTATAATCATTCCACAAGCACATAAAGGTATGCCATATCGAAATCCAAGTTCATTTGACTAAGTTATGGGCTTTTAAAGATGGAAAGAAGGCCCATTTCAGTAAACCTTCGTAAAATTAAAACCAATGACATAAAAACGGTCATATATTGTACTACATTTAAAGTTATATATTTTAATGCAGATAGCAACATAATCATTCCACAAGCCCATAAAGGTATGCCATATCGAAATCCGAGTTCATTTGACTAAGTTATGGGCCTTTAAAGATGGAAAGAAGGCTCATTTCACTAAACCTTCGCTAAATTAAAATCAATGACATAAAAACGGTAATATTTTTAACTACCTATAAAGCTAAATGTTTAAGTGCGGATAACAGTATAATCATTCCACAAGCACATAAAGGTATGCCATATCGAAGTCCGAGTCCTTTTGACCAAGTTATGTGCTTTTAAAGATGTAAAGAAGGCCCATTTCAGTAAACCTTCGTAAAGTTAAAATCAATGACATAAAAACGGTCATATATTTTACTACATTTAAAGTTATATATTTTAATGCAGATTAGAACAAAATCATTCCACAAGCCCATAAAGGTATGCCATATCGAAATCCGAGTTCATTTGACTAAGTTATGTGCTTTTAAAGATGGAAAGAAGGCCCATTTCAGTAAACCTTCGTAAAATTAAAATCAATGACATAAAAACGGTCATATTTTTTACTACCTTTAAAGTAAAATATTTAAATGGAGATAACAACATTATCACTCCACAAGCCCACAAAGGTGAGCCATATCGAAATCCGAGTTAATTTGACCAAGTTATGTGCTTTTAAAGATGTAAAGAAGGCCCATTTCAGTAAACCTTCGTAAAGTTAAAATCAATGACATAAAAACGGTCATATATTTTACTACATTTAAAGTTATATATTTTAATGCAGATTAGAACAAAATCATTCCACAAGCCCATAAAGGTATGCCATATCGAAATCCGAGTTCATTTGACTAAGTTATGGGCTTTTAAAGATGGAAAGAAGGCCCATTTCAGTAAACCTTCGTAAAATTAAAATCAATGACATAAAAACGGTAATATTTTTAACTACCTATAAAGCTAAATGTTTAAGTGCGGATAACAGTATAATCATTCCACAAGAACATAAAGGTATGCCATATCGAAATCCGAGTCCTTTTGACCAAGTTATGGGCTTTTAAAGATGTAAAGAAGGCCCGTTTCAGTAAACCTTCGTAAAGTTAAAATCAATGACATAAAAACGGTCTTATATTTTACTACATTTAAAGTAAAATATTTAAATGCAGATAACAACATTATTATTCCACAAGATCATAAAGGTATGCCATATCGAAATCCGAGTTCATTTGACTAAGTTATGGGCTTTTAAAGGTGGAAAGAAGGCCCATATCAGTAAACCTTCGCAAAATTAAAATCAATGACATAAAAACGGTCGTTTTTTCTAATACCTTAAAAGTTATATATTTTAATGTGGATAACAACATAATCATTCCACAAGCCCATAAAGGTATGCCATATCAAAATCGATTCCTTTTGACCAAGTTATGGGCTTTTAAAGATGTAAAGAAGGCCCATTTCTGTAAAACTTCGTAAAATTAAAATCAATGACATAAAAATGGCATATATTTTACTACATTTAAAAATATATATTTTAATGCAGATAGCAACATAATCATTCCACAAGGCCATAAAGGTATGCCATATCGAAATCCGAGTTCATTTGACTAAGTTACAAGCTTTTAAAGATGGAAAGAAGGCCCATTTCAGTAAACCTTCGCTAAACTAAAATCAATGACATAAAAACGGTAATATTTTTAACTACCTATAAAGCTAAATGTTTAAGTGCGGATAACAGTATAATCATTCCACAAGCACATACAGGTATGCCATATCGAAGTCCGAGTCCTTTTGACCAAGTTATGTGCTTTTAAAGATGTAAAGAAGGCCCATTTCAGTAAACCTTCGTAAAATTAAAATCAATGACATAAAAACGGTCATATATTTTACTACATTTAAAGTTATATATTTTAATGCAGATAGCAACATAATCATTCCACAAGCCCATAAAGGTATGCCATATCGAAATCCGAGTTCATTTGACTAAGTTATGGGCCTTTAAAGATGGAAAGAAGGCTCATTTCACTAAACCTTCGCTAAATTAAAATCAATGACATAAAAACGGTAATATTTTTAACTACCTATAAAGCTAAATGTTTAAGTGCGGATAACAGTATAATCATTCCACAAGCACATAAAGGTATGCCATATCGAAGTCCGAGTCCTTTTGACCAAGTTATGTGCTTTTAAAGATGTAAAGAAGGCCCATTTCAGTAAACCTTCGTAAAGTTAAAATCAATGACACAAAAACGGTGATATATTTTACTACATTTAAAGTTATATATTTTAATGCAGATTAGAACAAAATCATTCCACAAGCCCATAAAGGTATGCCATATCGAAATCCGAGTTCATTTGACTAAGTTATGGGCTTTTAAAGATGGAAAGAAGGCCCATTTCAGTAAACCTTCGTAAAATTAAAATCAATGACATAAAAACGGTCATATTTTTTACTACCTTTAAAGTAAAATATTTAAATGGAGATAACAACATTATCACTCCACAAGCCCACAAAGGTGAGCCATATCGAAATCCGAGTTAATTTGACCAAGTTATGGGCTTTTAAAGATGGGAAGAAGGCCCATTTCAGTAAACCTTCGCAAAATTAAAATCAATGACATAAAAACGGTCATATTTTTTACTACCTTTAAAGCTAAATGTTTAAGTTCGGATAACAGTATAATCATTCCACAAGCACATAAAGTTCTGCCATATCGAAATCCGAGTCCATTTGGCCAAGTTTTGGGCTTTTAAAGATGTCAAGAAGGCCCATTTCTGAAAACCTTCTCAAAATTAAAATCATAGACATAAGAACGGTTATATTTTGTACTACCTTTAAAGTTATATATTTTAATACAGATTAGAACAAAATCATTTCACAAGCCCATAAAAGTACGCCATATCGAAATCCGAGTTCATCTGACCAAGTTATGGGCTATTAAAGATGGAAAGAAGGCCCATTTCTTTAAATTTCGCAAAATTAAAATAAATGACATAAAAACGGTCATATTTTATACTCCCTTTAAAGAAACATATTTTAATGCAGATAACAAGGTTATCATTCCACAAGCCCACAAAGGTGTGCCATATCGAAATCCGAGTCCTTTTGACTAAGTTATGGGCTTTTAAAGATGGAAAGAAGGCTCATTTCAGTAACCCTTCGCTAAATTAAAATCAATGACATAAAAAAGGTAATATTTTTAACTAGCTTTAAAGCTAAATGTTTGAGTGCGGATAACAGTATAATCATTCCACAAGCACATAAAGGTATGCCATATAGAAATCCGAGTCCTTTTGACCAAGTGATGGGCTTTTAAAGATGTAAAGAAGGCCCATTTCAGTAAACCTTCGTAAAGTTAAAATCAATGACATAAAAACGGTCATATATTATACTACATTTAAAGTTATATATTTTAATGCAGATAGCAACATAATCATTCCACAAGCCCATAAAGGTATGCCATATCGAAATCCGAGTTCATTTGACTAAGTTATGGGCTTTTAAAGATGGAAAGGAGGCCCATTTCAGTAAACCTTTGTAAAATTAAAATCAATGACATAAAAACGGTCATATTTTTTACTACCTTTAAAGTAAAATATTTAAATGCAGATAACAACATTATTATTCCACAAGATCATAAAGGTATGCCATATCGTAATCCGAGGTCATTTGACTAAGTAATGAGCTTATAAAGGTGGAAAGAAGGCCCATATCAGTAAACCTTCGTAAAGTTAAAATCAATGACATAAAAACGGTCATATATTTTACTACATTTAAAGTAAAATATTTAAATGCAGATAGCAACATTATTATTCCACAAGATCATAAAGGTATGCCATATCGAAATCCGAGTTCATTTGACTAAGTTATGGGCTTTTAAAGGTGGAAAGAAGGCCCATATCAGTAAACCTTCGCAAAATTAAAATCAATGACATAAAAACGGTCGTATTTTCTAATACCTTAAAAGTTATATATTTTAATGTGGATAACAACATAATCATTCCACAAGCCCATAAAGGTATGCCATATCGAAATCGATTCCTTTTGACCAAGTTATGGGCTTTTAAAGATGTAAAGAAGGCCCATTTCTGTAAACCTTCGTAAAATTAAAATCAATGACATAAAAAAGGCATATATTTTACTACATTTAAAGATATATATTTAAATGCAGATAGCAACATAATCATTCCACAAGGCCATAAAGGTATGCCATATCGAAATCCGAGTTCATTTGACTAAGTTATAAGCTTTTAAAGATGGAAAGAAGGCCCATTTCAGTAAACCTTCGCTAAATTAAAATCAATGACATAAAAACGGTAATTTTTTGAACTACCTTTAAAGCTAAATGTTTAAGTGCGGAGAATAGTATAATCATTCCACAAGCACATAAAGGTCTGCCATATCGAAATCCGAGTCCATTTGACCAAGTTATGGGCTTTTAAAGATGTAAAGAAGGCCCATTTCAGTAAACCTTCGTAAAATTAAAATCAATGACATAAAAACGGTCATATTTTTTACTACCTTTAAAGTAAAATATTTAAATGCAGATAACAACATTATTATTCCACAAGATCATAAAGGTATGCTATATCGAAATCCGAGTTCATTTGACTAAGTTATGGGCTTTTAAAGGTGGAAAGAAGGCCCATATCAGTAAACCTTCGTAAAGTTAAAATCAATGACATTAAAACGGTCATATATTTTACTACATTTAAAGTAAAATATTTAAATGCAGATAACAACATTATTATTCCACAAGATCATAAAGGTATGCCATATCGAAATCCGAGTTCATTTGACTAAGTTATGGGCTTTTAAAGGTGGAAAGAAGGCCCATATCAGTAAACCTTCGCAAAATTAAAATCAATGACATAAAAACGGTCGTATTTTCTAATACCTTAAAAGTTATATATTTTAATGTGGATAACAACATAATCATTCCACAAGCCCTTAAAGGTATGCCATATCAAAATCGATTCCTTTTGACCAAGTTATGGGCTTTTAAAGATGTAAAGAAGGCCCATTTCTGTAAACCTTCGTAAAATTAAAATCAATGACATAAAAAAGGCATATATTTTACTACATTTAAAAATATATATTTTAATGCAGATAGCAACATAATCATTCCACAAGGCCATAAAGGTATGCCATATCGAAATCCGAGTTCATTTGACTAAGTTACAAGCTTTTAAAGATGGAAAGAAGGCCCATTTCAGTAAACCTTCGCTAAATTAAAATCAATGACATAAAAACGGTAATTTTTTAACTACCTTTAAAGCTAAATGTTTAAGTGCGTAGAACAGTATAATCATTCCACAAGCACATAAAGGTCTGCCATGTCGAAATCCGAGTCCATTTGACCAAGTTATGGGCTTTTAAAGATGTAAAGAAGGCCCATTTCAGTAAACCTTCGTAAAATTAAAATCAATGACATAAAAACGGTCATATTTTTTACTACCTTTAAAGTAAAATATTTAAATGCAGATAAAAACATTATTATTCCACAAGATCATGAAGGTATGCCATATCGAAATCCGAGTTCATTTGACTAAGTTATGGGCTTTTAAAGGTGGAAAGAAGGCCCATATCAGTAAACCTTCGTAAAGTTAAAATCAATGACATAAAAACGGTCATATATTTTACTACATTTAAAGTAAAATATTTAAATGCAGATAACAACATTATTATTCCACAAGATCATAAAGGTATGCCATATCGAAATCCGAGTTCATTTGACTAAGTTATGGGCCTTTAAAGATGGAAAGAAGGCTCATTTCACTAAACCTTCGCTAAATTAAAATCAATGACATAAAAACGGTAATATTTTTAACTACCTATAAAGCTAAATGTTTAAGTGCGGATAACAGTATAATCATTCCACAAGCACATAAAGGTATGCCATATCGAAGTCCGAGTCCTTTTGACCAAGTTATGTGCTTTTAAAGATGTAAAGAAGGCCCATTTCAGTAAACCTTCGTAAAGTTAAAATCAATGACACAAAAACGGTGATATATTTTACTACATTTAAAGTTATATATTTTAATGCAGATTAGAACAAAATCATTCCACAAGCCCATAAAGGTATGCCATATCGAAATCCGAGTTCATTTGACTAAGTTATGGGCTTTTAAAGATGGAAAGAAGGCCCATTTCAGTAAACCTTCGTAAAATTAAAATCAATGACATAAAAACGGTCATATTTTTTACTACCTTTAAAGTAAAATATTTAAATGGAGATAACAACATTATCACTCCACAAGCCCACGAAGGTGAGCCATATCGAAATCCGAGTTAATTTGACCAAGTTATGGGCTTTTAAAGATGGGAAGAAGGCCCATTTCAGTAAACCTTCGCAAAATTAAAATCAATGACATAAAAACGGTCATATTTTTTACTACCTTTAAAGCTAAATGTTTAAGTTCGGATAACAGTATAATCATTCCACAAGCACATAAAGTTCTGCCATATCGAAATCCGAGTCCATTTGACCAAGTTTTGGGCTTTTAAAGATGTCAAGAAGGCCCATTTCTGAAAACCTTCTCAAAATTAAAATCATAGACATAAGAACGGTTATATTTTGTACTACCTTTAAAGTTATATATTTTAATACAGATTAGAACAAAATCATTTCACAAGCCCATAAAAGTACGCCATATCGAAATCCGAGTTCATCTGACCAAGTTATGGGCTATTAAAGATGGAAAGAAGGCCCATTTCTTTAAATTTCGCAAAATTAAAATAAATGACATAAAAACGGTCATATTTTATACTCCCTTTAAAGAAACATATTTTAATGCAGATAACAAGGTTATCATTCCACAAGCCCACAAAGGTGTGCCATATCGAAATCCGAGTCCTTTTGACTAAGTTATGGGCTTTTAAAGATGGAAAGAAGGCTCATTTCAGTAACCCTTCGCTAAATTAAAATCAATGACATAAAAAAGGTAATATTTTTAACTAGCTTTAAAGCTAAATGTTTGAGTGCGGATAACAGTATAATCATTCCACAAGCACATAAAGGTATGCCATATAGAAATCCGAGTCCTTTTGACCAAGTGATGGGCTTTTAAAGATGTAAAGAAGGCCCATTTCAGTAAACCTTCGTAAAGTTAAAATCAATGACATAAAAACGGTCATATATTATACTACATTTAAAGTTATATATTTTAATGCAGATAGCAACATAATCATTCCACAAGCCCATAAAGGTATGCCATATCGAAATCCGAGTTCATTTGACTAAGTTATGGGCTTTTAAAGATGGAAAGGAGGCCCATTTCAGTAAACCTTTGTAAAATTAAAATCAATGACATAAAAACGGTCATATTTTTTACTACCTTTAAAGTAAAATATTTAAATGCAGATAACAACATTATTATTCCACAAGATCATAAAGGTATGCCATATCGTAATCCGAGGTCATTTGACTAAGTAATGAGCTTATAAAGGTGGAAAGAAGGCCCATATCAGTAAACCTTCGTAAAGTTAAAATCAATGACATAAAAACGGTCATATATTTTACTACATTTAAAGTAAAATATTTAAATGCAGATAGCAACATTATTATTCCACAAGATCATAAAGGTATGCCATATCGAAATCCGAGTTCATTTGACTAAGTTATGGGCTTTTAAAGGTGGAAAGAAGGCCCATATCAGTAAACCTTCGCAAAATTAAAATCAATGACATAAAAACGGTCGTATTTTCTAATACCTTAAAAGTTATATATTTTAATGTGGATAACAACATAATCATTCCACAAGCCCTTAAAGGTATGCCATATCAAAATCGATTCCTTTTGACCAAGTTATGGGCTTTTAAAGATGTAAAGAAGGCCCATTTCTGTAAACCTTCGTAAAATTAAAATCAATGACATAAAAAAGGCATATATTTTACTACATTTAAAAATATATATTTTAATGCAGATAGCAACATAATCATTCCACAAGGCCATAAAGGTATGCCATATCGAAATCCGAGTTCATTTGACTAAGTTACAAGCTTTTAAAGATGGAAAGAAGGCCCATTTCAGTAAACCTTCGCTAAATTAAAATCAATGACATAAAAACGGTAATTTTTTTAACTACCTTTAAAGCTAAATGTTTAAGTGCGTAGAACAGTATAATCATTCCACAAGCACATAAAGGTCTGCCATGTCGAAATCCGAGTCCATTTGACCAAGTTATGGGCTTTTAAAGATGTAAAGAAGGCCCATTTCAGTAAACCTTCGTAAAATTAAAATCAATGACATAAAAACGGTCATATTTTTTACTACCTTTAAAGTAAAATATTTAAATGCAGATAAAAACATTATTATTCCACAAGATCATGAAGGTATGCCATATCGAAATCCGAGTTCATTTGACTAAGTTATGGGCTTTTAAAGGTGGAAAGAAGGCCCATATCAGTAAACCTTCGTAAAGTTAAAATCAATGACATAAAAACGGTCATATATTTTACTACATTTAAAGTAAAATATTTAAATGCAGATAACAACATTATTATTCCACAAGATCATAAAGGTATGCCATATCGAAATCCGAGTTCATTTGACTAAGTTATGGGCCTTTAAAGATGGAAAGAAGGCTCATTTCACTAAACCTTCGCTAAATTAAAATCAATGACATAAAAACGGTAATATTTTTAACTACCTATAAAGCTAAATGTTTAAGTGCGGATAACAGTATAATCATTCCACAAGCACATAAAGGTATGCCATATCGAAGTCCGAGTCCTTTTGACCAAGTTATGTGCTTTTAAAGATGTAAAGAAGGCCCATTTCAGTAAACCTTCGTAAAGTTAAAATCAATGACACAAAAACGGTGATATATTTTACTACATTTAAAGTTATATATTTTAATGCAGATTAGAACAAAATCATTCCACAAGCCCATAAAGGTATGCCATATCGAAATCCGAGTTCATTTGACTAAGTTATGGGCTTTTAAAGATGGA
The DNA here is from genome assembly GCF_043229965.1 of Drosophila suzukii. Taxonomy (NCBI): domain Eukaryota; kingdom Metazoa; phylum Arthropoda; class Insecta; order Diptera; family Drosophilidae; genus Drosophila; species Drosophila suzukii. Next base: position 47,382,406 of record NC_092082.1, read on the forward strand.
AAGAAGGCCCATTTCAGTAAACCTTCGTAAAATTAAAATCAATGACATAAAAACGGTCATATTTTTTACTACCTTTAAAGTAAAATATTTAAATGGAGATAACAACATTATCACTCCACAAGCCCACGAAGGTGAGCCATATCGAAATCCGAGTTAATTTGACCAAGTTATGGGCTTTTAAAGATGGGAAGAAGGCCCATTTCAGTAAACCTTCGCAAAATTAAAATCAATGACATAAAAACGGTCATATTTTTTACTACCTTTAAAGCTAAATGTTTAAGTTCGGATAACAGTATAATCATTCCACAAGCACATAAAGTTCTGCCATATCGAAATCCGAGTCCATTTGACCAAGTTTTGGGCTTTTAAAGATGTCAAGAAGGCCCATTTCTGAAAACCTTCTCAAAATTAAAATCATAGACATAAGAACGGTTATATTTTGTACTACCTTTAAAGTTATATATTTTAATACAGATTAGAACAAAATCATTTCACAAGCCCATAAAAGTACGCCATATCGAAATCCGAGTTCATCTGACCAAGTTATGGGCTATTAAAGATGGAAAGAAGGCCCATTTCTTTAAATTTCGCAAAATTAAAATAAATGACATAAAAACGGTCATATTTTATACTCCCTTTAAAGAAACATATTTTAATGCAGATAACAAGGTTATCATTCCACAAGCCCACAAAGGTGTGCCATATCGAAATCCGAGTCCTTTTGACTAAGTTATGGGCTTTTAAAGATGGAAAGAAGGCTCATTTCAGTAACCCTTCGCTAAATTAAAATCAATGACATAAAAAAGGTAATATTTTTAACTAGCTTTAAAGCTAAATGTTTGAGTGCGGATAACAGTATAATCATTCCACAAGCACATAAAGGTATGCCATATAGAAATCCGAGTCCTTTTGACCAAGTGATGGGCTTTTAAAGATGTAAAGAAGGCCCATTTCAGTAAACCTTCGTAAAGTTAAAATCAATGACATAAAAACGGTCATATATTATACTACATTTAAAGTTATATATTTTAATGCAGATAGCAACATAATCATTCCACAAGCCCATAAAGGTATGCCATATCGAAATCCGAGTTCATTTGACTAAGTTATGGGCTTTTAAAGATGGAAAGGAGGCCCATTTCAGTAAACCTTTGTAAAATTAAAATCAATGACATAAAAACGGTCATATTTTTTACTACCTTTAAAGTAAAATATTTAAATGCAGATAACAACATTATTATTCCACAAGATCATAAAGGTATGCCATATCGAAATCCGAGTTCATTTGACTAAGTTATGGGCTTTTAAAGGTGGAAAGAAGGCCCATATCAGTAAACCTTCGCAAAATTAAAATCAATGACATAAAAACGGTCGTATTTTCTAATACCTTAAAAGTTATATATTTTAATGTGGATAACAACATAATCATTCCACAAGCCCATAAAGGTATGCCATATCGAAATCGATTCCTTTTGACCAAGTTATGGGCTTTTAAAGATGTAAAGAAGGCCCATTTCTGTAAACCTTCGTAAAATTAAAATCAATGACATAAAAAAGGCATATATTTTACTACATTTAAAGATATATATTTAAATGCAGATAGCAACATAATCATTCCACAAGGCCATAAAGGTATGCCATATCGAAATCCGAGTTCATTTGACTAAGTTATAAGCTTTTAAAGATGGAAAGAAGGCCCATTTCAGTAAACCTTCGCTAAATTAAAATCAATGACATAAAAACGGTAATTTTTTGAACTACCTTTAAAGCTAAATGTTTAAGTGCGGAGAATAGTATAATCATTCCACAAGCACATAAAGGTCTGCCATATCGAAATCCGAGTCCATTTGACCAAGTTATGGGCTTTTAAAGATGTAAAGAAGGCCCATTTCAGTAAACCTTCGTAAAATTAAAATCAATGACATAAAAACGGTCATATTTTTTACTACCTTTAAAGTAAAATATTTAAATGCAGATAACAACATTATTATTCCACAAGATCATAAAGGTATGCTATATCGAAATCCGAGTTCATTTGACTAAGTTATGGGCTTTTAAAGGTGGAAAGAAGGCCCATATCAGTAAACCTTCGTAAAGTTAAAATCAATGACATTAAAACGGTCATATATTTTACTACATTTAAAGTAAAATATTTAAATGCAGATAACAACATTATTATTCCACAAGATCATAAAGGTATGCCATATCGAAATCCGAGTTCATTTGACTAAGTTATGGGCTTTTAAAGGTGGAAAGAAGGCCCATATCAGTAAACCTTCGCAAAATTAAAATCAATGACATAAAAACGGTCGTATTTTCTAATACCTTAAAAGTTATATATTTTAATGTGGATAACAACATAATCATTCCACAAGCCCTTAAAGGTATGCCATATCAAAATCGATTCCTTTTGACCAAGTTATGGGCTTTTAAAGATGTAAAGAAGGCCCATTTCTGTAAACCTTCGTAAAATTAAAATCAATGACATAAAAAAGGCATATATTTTACTACATTTAAAAATATATATTTTAATGCAGATAGCAACATAATCATTCCACAAGGCCATAAAGGTATGCCATATCGAAATCCGAGTTCATTTGACTAAGTTACAAGCTTTTAAAGATGGAAAGAAGGCCCATTTCAGTAAACCTTCGCTAAATTAAAATCAATGACATAAAAACGGTAATTTTTTTAACTACCTTTAAAGCTAAATGTTTAAGTGCGTAGAACAGTATAATCATTCCACAAGCACATAAAGGTCTGCCATGTCGAAATCCGAGTCCATTTGACCAAGTTATGGGCTTTTAAAGATGTAAAGAAGGCCCATTTCAGTAAACCTTCGTAAAATTAAAATCAATGACATAAAAACGGTCATATTTTTTACTACCTTTAAAGTAAAATATTTAAATGCAGATAAAAACATTATTATTCCACAAGATCATGAAGGTATGCCATATCGAAATCCGAGTTCATTTGACTAAGTTATGGGCTTTTAAAGGTGGAAAGAAGGCCCATATCAGTAAACCTTCGTAAAGTTAAAATCAATGACATAAAAACGGTCATATATTTTACTACATTTAAAGTAAAATATTTAAATGCAGATAACAACATTATTATTCCACAAGATCATAAAGGTATGCCATATCGAAATCCGAGTTCATTTGACTAAGTTATGGGCTTTTAAAGGTGGAAAGAAGGCCCATATCAGTAAACCTTCGCAAAATTAAAATCAATGACATAAAAACGGTCGTATTTTCTAATACCTTAAAAGTTATATATTTTAATGTGGATAACAACATAATCATACCACAAGCCCATAAAGGTATGCCATATCAAAATCGATTCCTTTTGACCAAGTTATGGGCTTTTAAAGATGTAAAGAAGGCCCATTTCTGTAAAACTTCGTAAAATTAAAATCAATGACATGAAAAAGGCATATATTTTACTACATTTAAAAATATATATTTTAATGCAGATAGCAACATAATCATTCCACAAGGCCATAAAGGTATGCCATATCGAAATCCGAGTTCATTTGACTAAGTTACAAGCTTTTAAAGATGGAAAGAAGGCCCATTTCAGTAAACCTTCGCTAAATTAAAATCAATGACATAAAAACGGTAATTTTTTTAACTACCTTTAAAGCTAAATGTTTAAGTGCGTAGAACAGTATAATCATTCCACAAGCCCATAAAGGTATGCCATATCGAAATCCGAGTCCATTTGACCAAGTTATGGGCTTTTAAAGATGTAAAGAAGGCCCATTTCAGTAAACCTTCGTAAAATTAAAATCAATGACATAAAAACGGTCATATGTTTTACTACATTTAAAGTTATATATTTTAATGCAGATAGCAACATAATCATTCCACAAGCCCATAAAGGTATGTCATATCGAAATCCGAGTTCATTTGACTAAGTTATGGGCCTTTAAAGATGGAAAGAAGGCTCATTTCAGTAAACCTTCCCTAAATTAAAATCAATGACATAAAAACGGTAATATTTTTAACTAGCTTTAAAGCTAAATGTTTGAGTGCGGATAACAGTATAATCATTCCACAAGCACATAAAGGTATGCCATATCGAAATCCGAGTCCTGTTGACCAAGTTATGGGCTTTTAAAGATGCAAAGAAGGCCCATTTCAGTAAACCTTCGTAAAGTTAAAATCAATGACATAAAAACGGTCATATATTTTACTACATTTAAAGATATATATTTTAATGCAGATAGCAACATAATCATTCCACAAGCCCATAAAGGTATGCCATATCGAAATCCGAGTTCATTTGACTAAGTTATGGGCTTTTAAAGATGGAAAGGAGGCCCATTTCAGTAAACCTTTGTAAAATTAAAATCAATGACATAAAAACGGTCATATTTTTTACTACCTTTAAAGTAAAATATTTAAATGCAGATAACAACATTATTATTCCACAAGATCATAAAGGTATGCCATATCGAAATCCGAGTTCATTTGACTAAGTAATGGGCTTATAAAGGTGGAAAGAAGGCCCATATCAGTAAACCTTCGTAAAGTTAAAATCAATGACATAAAAACGGTCATATATTTTACTACATTTAAAGTAAAATATTTAAATGCAGATAGCAACATTATTATTCCACAAGATCATAAAGGTATGCCATATCGAAATCCGTGTTCATTTGACTAAGTTATGGGCTTTTAAAGGTGGAAAGAAGGCCCATATCAGTAAACCTTCGCAAAATTAAAATCAATGACATAAAAACGGTCGTATTTTCTAATACCTTAAAAGTTATAAATTTTAATGTGGATAACAACATAATCATTCCACAAGCCCATAAAGGTATGCCATATCGAAATCGATTCCTTTCGACCAAGTTATGGGCATTTAAAGATGTAAAGAAGGCCCATTTCTGTAAACCTTCGTAAAATTAAAATCAATGACATAAAAACGGTAATTTTTTTAACTACCTTTCAAGCTAAATGTTTACGTGCGGAGAACAGTATAATCATTCCACAAGCACATAAAGGTCTGCCATATCGAAATCCGAGTTCATTTGACTAAGTTATGGGCCTTTAAAGATGGAAAGAAGGCTCATTTCAGTAAACCTTCCCTAAATTAAAATCAATGACATAAAAACGGTAATATTTTTTACTTTCCTTAAAGTTATATATACTAATGCAGATAACAACATTATTATTCCATAAGCCCATAAAGGTATGCCATATCGAAATCCGAGTTCATTTGACTAAGTAATGGGCTTTTAAAGGTGGAAAGAAGGCCCATATCAGTAAACCTTCGTAAAGTTAAAATCAATGACATAAAAACGGTCATATATTTTACTACATTTAAAGTTATATATTTTAATGCAGATTAGAACAAAATCATTCCACAAGCCCATAAAGGTATGCCATATCGAAATCCGAGTTCATTTGACTAAGTTATGGGCTTTTAAAGATGGAAAGAAGGCCCATTTCAGTAAACCTTCGTAAAATTAAAATCAATGAAATAAAAACGGTCATATTTTTTACTACCTTTAAAGTAAAATATTTAAATGGAGATAACAACATTATCACTCCACAAGCCCACAAAGGTGAGCCATATCGAAATCCGAATTCATTTGACCAAGTTATGGGCTTTTAAAGATGGGAAGAAGGCCCATTTCAGTAAACCTTCGCAAAATTAAAATCAATGACATAAAAACGGTAATATTTTTAACTACCTATAAAGCTAAATGTTTAAGTTCTGATAACAGTATAATCATTTCACAAGCACATAAAGTTCTGCCATATCGAAATCCGAGTCCATTTGACCAAGTTTTGGGCTTTTAAAGATGTAAAGAAGGCCCATTTCAGTAAACCTTCGTAAAGTTAAAATAAATGACATAAAAACGGTCATATATTTTACTACATTTAAAGTTATATATTTTAATGCAGATAGCAACATACTCATTCCACAAGCCCATAAAGGTATGCCATATCAAAGTCCGAATTCATTTGACCAAGTTATGGGCTTTTAAAGATGGGAAGAAGGCCCATTTCAGTAAACCTTCGCAAAATTAAAATCAATGACATAAAAACGGTAATATTTTTAACTACCTATAAAGCTAAATGTTTAAGTTCTGATAACAGTATAATCATTTCACAAGCACATAAAGTTCTGCCATATCGAAATCCGAGTCCATTTGACCAAGTTATGGGCATTTAAAGATGTAAAGAAGGCCCATTTCTGTAAACCTTCTCAAAATTAAAATCATAGACATAAAAACGGTTATATTTTGTACTACCTTTAAAGTTATATATTTTAATACAGATTAGAACAAAATCATTCCACAAGCCCATAAAAGTACGCCATATCGAAGTCCGAGTTCATCTGACCAAGTTATGGGCTATTAAAGATGGCAAGAAGGCCCATTTCTGTAAATTTCGCAAAATTAAAATAAATGACATAAAAACGGTCATAGTTTTTACTAATTTTTAAGTTATATATTTTAATGCAGATAACAACATATTCATTCCACAAGCCCATAAAGGTATGCCATATCAAAGTCCGAGTTTATTTGACCAAGTTATGGGCTTTTAAAGATGGAAAGAAGGCCCATTTCAGTAAACCTTCGCAAAATTAATATCAATGACATAAAAACGGTCATATTTTTTACTACCTTTAAAGTTATATATACTAATGCAGATAACAACATTATTATTCCACAAGCCCATAAAGGTATGCCATATCGAAATCCGAGTTCATTTGACTAACTTATGGGCTTTTAAAGATGGAAAGAAGGTCCATATCAGTAAACCTTCGCAAAATTAAAATCAATAACATAAAAACGGTCGTATTTTCTAATACCTTTAAAGTTATATATTTTAATGCAGATAACAACATATTCATTCCACAAGCCCATAAAGGTATGCCATATCGAAGTCTGAGTTTATTTGACCAAGTTATGGGCTTTTAAAGATGGAAAGAAGGCCCATTTCTGTAAAGCTTCGTAAAATTAAAATCAATGACATAAAAAAGGCATATATTTTACTACATTTAAAGATATATATTTTAATGCAGATAGCAACATAATCATTCCACAATGCCATGAAGGTATGCCATATCGAAATCCGAGTTCATTTGACTAAGTTATAAGCTTTTAAAGATGGAAAGAAGGCCCATTTCAGTAAACCTTCGCTAAATTAAAATCAATGACATAAAAACGGTAATTTTCTTAACTACCTTTAAAGCTAAATGTTTAAGTGCGGAGAATAGTATAATCATTCCACAAGCACATAAAGGTCTGCCATATCGAAATCCGAGTCCATTTGACCAAGTTATGGGCTTTTAAAGATGTAAAGAAGGCCCATTTCAGTAAACCTTCGTAAAATTAAAATCAATGACAGAAAAACGGTCATATGTTTTACTACATTTAAAGTTATATATTTTAAAGCAGATAGCAACATAATCAGTCCGCAAGCCCATAAAGGTATGCCATATCGAAATCCGAGTTCATTTGACTAAGTTATGGGCTTTTAAAGATGGAAAGGAGGCCCATTTCAGTAAACCTTTGTAAAATTAAAATCAATGACATAAAAACGGTCATATTTTTTACTACCTTTAACGTAAAATATTTAAATGCAGATAACAACATTATTATTCCACAAGATCATAAAGGTATGCCATATCGAAATCCGAGTTCATTTGACTAAGTAATGGGCTTATAAAGGTGGAAAGAAGGCCCATATCAGTAAACCTTCGTAAAGTTAAAATCAATGACATAAAAACGGTCATATATTTTACTACATTTAAAGTAAAATATTTAAATGCAGATAGCAACATTATTATTCCACAAGATCATAAAGGTATGCCATATCGAAATCCGAGTTCATTTGACTAAGTTATGGGCTTTTAAAGGTGGAAAGAAGGCCCATATCAGTAAACCTTCGCAAAATTAAAATCAATGACATAAAAACGGTCGTATTTTCTAATACCTTAAAAGTTATATATTTTAATGTGGATAACAACATAATCATTCCACAAGCCCATAAAGGTATGCCATATCGAAATCGATTCCTTTTGACCAAGTTATGGGCTTTTAAAGATGTAAAGAAGGCCCATTTCTGTAAACCTTCGTAAAATTAAAATCAATGACATAAAAAAGGCATATATTTTACTACATTTAAAGATATATATTTTAATGCAGACAGCAACATAATCATTCCACAAGGCCATAAAGGTATGCCATATCGAAATCCGAGTTCATTTGACTAAGTTATAAGCTTTTAAAGATGGAAAGAAGGCCCATTTCAGTAAACCTTCGCTAAATTAAAATCAATGACATAAAAACGGTAATTTTTTTAACTACCTTTAAAGCTAAATGTTTAAGTGCGGAGAACAGTATAATCATTCCACAAGCACATAAAGGTCTGCCATATCGAAATCCGTGTCCATTTGACCAAGTTATGGGCTTTTAAAGATGTAAAGAAGGCCCATTTCAGTAAACCTTCGTAAAATTAAAATCAATGACATAAAAACGGTCATATGTTTAACTACATTTAAAGTTATACATTTTAATGCAGATAGCAACATAATTAGTCCACAAGCCCATAAAGGTATGCCATATCGAAATCCGAGTTCATTTGACTAAGTTATGGGCCTTTAAAGATGGAAAGAAGGCTCATTTCAGTAAACCTTCCCTAAATTAAAATCAATGACATAAAAACGGTAATATTTTTTACTACCCTTAAAGTTATATATATTAATGCAGATAACAACATTATTATTCCATAAGCCCATAAAGGTATGCCATATCGAAATCCGAGTTCATTTGACTAAGTAATGGGCTTTTAAAGGTGGAAAGAAGGCCCATATCAGTAAACCTTCGTAAAGTTAAAATCAATGACATAAAAACGGTCATATATTTTACTACATTTAAAGTTATATATTTTAGTGCAGATTAGAACAAAATCATTCCACAAGCCCATAAAGGTATGCCATATCGAAATACGAGTTCATTTGACTAAGTTATGGGCTTTTAAAGATGGAAAGAAGGCCCATTTCAGTAAACCTTCGTAAAATTAAAATCAATGAAATAAAAACGGTCATATTTTTTACTACCTTTAAAGTAAAATATTTAAATGGAGATAACAACATTATCACTCCACAAGCCCACAAAGGTGAGCCATATCGAAATCCGAGTCCTTTTGACCAAGTTATGGGCTTTCAAAGATGGGAAGAAGGCCCATTTCAGTAAACCTTCGCAAAATTAAAATCAATGACATAAAAACGTTCATATTTTTTACTACCCTTAAAGTTATATATATTAATGCAGATAACAACATTATTATTCCATAAGCCCATAAAGGTATGCCATATCGAAATCCGAGTTCATTTGACTAACTTATGGGCTTTTAAAGATGGAAAGAAGGCCCATATCAGTAAACCTTCGCAAAAATAAAATCATTGACATAAAAACTGTAATATTTTTAACTACCTTTAAAGCTAAATGTTTAAGTTCTAATAACAGTATAATCATTTCACAAGCACATAAAGTTCTGCCATATCGAAATCCGAGTCCATTTGACCAAGTTTTGGGCTTTTAAAGATGTAAAGAAGGCACATTTCAGTAAACCTTCGTAAAATTAAAATCAATGACATAAAAACGGTCATATGTTTTACTACATTTAAAGATATATATTTTAATGCAGATAGCAACATAATCAGTCCACAAGCCCATAAAGGTATGCCATGTCGAAATCCGAGTTCATTTGACTAAGTTATGGGCTTTTAAAGATGGAAAGAAGGCCCATTTCAGTAAACCTTCGCTAAATTAAAATCAATGACATAAAAACGGTAATTTTTTTAACTACCTTTAAAGCTAAATGTTTAAGTGCGGAGAACAGTATAATCATTCCACAAGCACATAAAGGTCTGCCATATCGAAATCCGAGTCCATTTGACCAAGTTTTGGGCTTTTAAAGATGTAAAGAAGGCCCATTTCTGTAAACCTTCTCAAAATTAAAATCATAGACATAAAAACGGTTATATTTTGTACTACCTTTAAAGTTATATATTTTAATACACATTAGAACAAAATCATTCCACAAGCCCATAAAAGTACGCCATATCGAAGTCCGAGTTCATCTGACCAAGTTATGGGCTATTAAAGATGGCAAGAAGGCCCATTTCTGTAAATTTCGCAAAATTAAAATAAATGACATAAAAACGGTCATAGTTTTTACTAATTTTTAAGTTATATATTTTAATGCAGATAACAACATATTCATTCCACAAGCCCATAAAGGTATGCCATATCAAAGTCCGAGTTTATTTGACCAAGTTATGGGCTTTTAAAGATGGAAAGAAGGCCCATTTCAGTAAACCTTCATAAAATTAAAATCAATGACATAAAAACGGTCATATTTTTTACTCCCTTTAAAGTTATATATACTAATGCAGATAACAACATTATTATTCCACAAGCCCATAAAGGTATGCCATATCGAAATCCGAGTTCATTTGACTAACTTATGGGCTTTTAAAGATGGAAAGAAGGTCCATATCAGTAAACCTTCGCAAAATTAAAATCAATAACATAAAAACGGTCGTATTTTCTAATACCTTTAAAGTTATATATTTTAATGCAGATAACAACATATTCATTCCACAAGCCCATAAAGGTATGCCATATCGAAGTCTGAGTTTATTTGACCAAGTTATGGGCTTTTAAAGATGGAAAGAAGGCCCATTTCTGTAAACCTTCATAAAATTAAAATCAATGACATAAAAACGGTCATATTTTTTACTCCCTTTAAAGTAACATATTTTAATGCAGATATCAACATTATCATTCCACAAGCCCACAAAGGTGTGCCATACCGAAATCCGAGTTCATTTGACCAAGTTATGGGCTTTTAAAGATGGAAAGAAGGCCCATTTCAGTAAACCTTCGCAAAATTAAAATCAATGACATAAAAACGGTCATATTTTTTACTACCTTTAAAGTTATATATATTAATGCAGATAACAACATTATTATTCCACAAGCCCATAAAGGTATGCCATATCGAAATCCGAGTTCATTTGACTAAGTTATGGGCTTTTAAAGATGGAAAGAAGGCCCATTTCAGTAAACCTTCGTAAAATTAAAATCAATGACATAAAAACGGTCGTATTTTCTAAAACCTTTAAAGTTATATATATTAATGCAGATAACAACATTATTATTCCACAAGCCCACAAAGGTGTGCCATATCGAAATCCGAGTTCATTTGACCATGTTATGGGCTTTTAATTTCAGGCTCATTTCAGTAAACCTTCGTAAAATTAAAATCAATGACTTAAAAACGGTCATATTTTTTACTACCTTTAAAGTTATATATATTTATGCAGATAACAACATTATTATTCCACAAGCCCATAGATGTACGCCATATCGAAATCCGAGTTCATTTGACTAAGTTATGGGCTTTTAAAGATGGAAAGAAGGCCCATTTCAGTAAGCTTTCGCAAAACTAAAATCAATGACATAAAAACGGTCATATTTTTTACTACCTTTAAAGTTAAATGTTTAAGTGCGGATAACAGTATAATCATTCCACAAGCACATAAAGGTCTGCCATATCGAAATCCAAGTGCATTTGACCAAGTTATGGGCTTTTAAAGATATAAAGAAGGCCCATTTCAGTAAACCTTCGTAAAATTAAAATCAATGACATAAAAACGGTCTTATGTTTTACTACATTTAAAGTTATATATTTTAATACAGATAGCAACATAATCATTCCACAAGCCCATAAAGGTATGCCATATCGAAATCCGAGTTCATTTGACTAAGTTATGGGCTTTTAAAGATGGAAAGAAGGCGCATTTCAGTAAACCTTCGCAAAATTAAAATCAATGACATAAAAACGGTAATATTTTTAATATTTTATATATTTTAATGCGAATAACAACATAATCATTCCACAAGCCCATAAGGGTATGCCATATTGAAATCCGAGACCTTTTAACCAAGTTATGGGCTTTTAAAGATGTAAAGAAGGCCCATTTCTGTAAATCTTCTCAATAATAAAATCATTGACATAAAAACGGTTATATTTTGTACTACCTTTAAAGTTATATATTTTAATACAGATTAGAACAAAATCATTCCACAAGCCCATAAAAGTACGCCATATCGAAATCCGAGTTCATCTGACCATGTTATAAGCTTTTAAAGATGGAAAGAAGGCTCATTTCTGTAAATTTCGCAAAATTAAAATAAATGACATAAAAACGGTCATATTTCTTACTAATTTTAATGTTTTATATTTAAATGCAGATAACAACATAATCATTCCACAAGCCCATAAGGGTATGCCATATCGAAGTCCGAGTTTATTTGACCAAGTTATGGGCTTTTAAAGATGGAAAAAAGGTCCATTTCAGTAAACTTTCACAAAATTAAAATCAATGACATAAAAACGGTCATATTTTTTACTCCCTTTAAAGTAACATATTTTAATGCAGATAACAACATTATCATTCCGCAAGCTCACAAAGGTATGCCATACCGAAATTCGAGTTCATTTGACCAAGTTATGGGCTTTTAAAGATGGAAAGAAGGGCCATTTCAGTAAACCTTCGCAAAATTAAAATCAATGACATAAAAACGGTCATATTTTTTACTACCTTTAAAGTTATATATATTAATGCAGATAACAACATTATTATTCCACAATCCCATAAAGGAATGCCATAGCGAAATCCGAGTTCATTTGACTAAGTTATGGGCTATTAAAGATGGAAAGAAGGCCCATTTCAGTAAACCTTCGCAAAATTAAAATCGATGACATAAAAACGGTCGTATTTTCTAATACCTCTAAAGTTATATATTTTAATGCGGATAACAACAAAATCATTCCACAAGCCCATAAAGGTACGCCTTATCGAAATCCGAGTTCATTTGACCCAGTTATGGGCTTTTAAAGATGGAAACAAGGCCCATTTCAGTAAACCTTCGACAAATTGAAATCAATGACATTAAAACGGTCATAATTTTTACTACCTTTAAAGTTATATATATTAATGCAGATAACAACATTATCCTTCCACAAGCCCACAAAGGTGTGCCATATCGAAATCCGAGTTCATTTGACCATGTTATGGGCTTTTAATTTCAGGCTCATTTCAGTAAGCCTTCGCAAAATTAAAATCAATGACATAAAAACGGTCATATTTTTAACTACCCTTAAAGTTAAATGTTTAAGTGCGGATAACAGTATAATCATTCCACAAGCACATAAAGGTATGCCATATCGAAATCCGAGTCCTTTTGACCAAGTTATGGGCTTGTAAGGATGGAAAGAAGGCCCATTTCAGTAAACCTTCGAAAAATTAAAATCAACGACATATAAACGGTCATATTTTTACCTACCTTTAAAGTTAAATGTTTAAGTGCGGATAACAGTATAACCATTCCACAAGCACATAAAGGTATGCCATATCGAAATCCGAGTCCTTTTGACCAAGTTATGGCCTTTTAAAGATGTAAAGAAGGCCCATTTCAGTAAACCTTCGCAAAATTAAAATCAATGACATAAAAGCGGTCATAAATTTTACTACCTTTAAAGTTATGCAAGTTAACAACAGAGGGCTGGCAGCCCACCTAATAAATAGAAGAGGGCTGACCGGTCGGCCTCCCCTTCCCCCCGCCGCGATGACGACTTAGCGCGGCAACATGCGCCGGCCGGGCGCTGACCTACCTGCCCCCCGCCGTGCCGATTGGGCACAGCGACATCCGCCGGCCTGGCACGGGAACGCTGACCGCTCACTGTGCAAGTGGAGCACGGTGAGAACTGCAAGGTCGGCAAAACTTCAGCCAGCCGCTGACGCTGACGCCGACGTCGACGCCGGGACGGTCACTCTCAGAGCTCTGGCCGGTGTCGGAGCAGCGAGCGGAAGACAGAACTAATTGGACCGGCAAGCAGACTTAACTGGATATCTTAACATAATTAAATAAAGACAATTATAACTTTGAACGAAAGGTCTGAGTAATTACTGGGAGGAACCAGCTCGAAATCACCCGAGGGAGAACACTTCAAGACGACACCAATCTATTGGAATGGCTAGGTATAAGTCAGTCCTTCCCAGGGACATGTGTGGCCCCTTGGGAAGGTCTTAACTGGCGCCCGAACAGGGACCTCTCCATTAAGCGATGAGGATGTGGAAAAAAGTATATGACAAGAAAATGCGTTCCCAGTCGATTCCGAGACAAATGAACGAGAAAAAATAATTAATTAAAGTGACCGACCCGCTGCGGTGATCTAATTCACGAGCGCAAAAGGTTATAGTTAAACAAAAGAAGCGGCCAAACCGCCGCGGTGGTTTGTGTGTTGCAAATATAAAGAAATAGAAATTTTGATAACCGCTGCGGTAACTTGTTTACTATAATAAAAAATATATAAAGTGGAAAGTGGTGTGGGTAATTCACTAGATACGCTCAGTGTTACCAGCACAGAAAGAGCCGCCTAGTGGATTGTGTGGCAACCGTACCTTAGTAGGTGGTAAAACCAAAAAGGAACAATACGGCCCACCGTGCCTAACACCGAATAAAGAAGGGAATCGGAACAACAAAAAATATATACAACAAATATGTGGAAAAAATCTGTACAACAAATATGTAAAAAAAATATATACAACAAATATGTAAAAAAAAATATACAACAAATATGTAAAAAAGATATACCACAAAAATAAGAAATTTATACAGTATATACAACCACGAAACAAGTATAAAAAACTGGAACACACGCAAAAATTCACTTTCCGCTTTAAAAAAAAAATTTTTGTACCTATACTAAAATAATTGTTTTTTATAGAATCTGCACTTTGTAAGTGACCGACTCAACACACGAAGAACATAACTGGAACACAAAATATAATTACACGAGTCACGGGTAAGTGAGGCTTTTTCAGCGAATTTATTAAATAAAAATATATCCAAATGAAGGCAGCTCTTACCAAATTTGAGGCAACCTTGCCCTTGTTCCTTGGCCAGATGGTCGATGTTAAAGAGGATGTGAAAAAGGTTAGTGACAAGGTAGCGAGCCTAGAGGAGGCTCGAGAAAAGGTTAACGAAGTTGCTCCTCAACCAAAGCCCTTGACCCCCGCTCGGACAGAGTACGAGTTAAAAGAGATAGCTAGATTGCCAGATTGTGTAAAAGAATTGCAGGTGTTTGATGGCGAAGCTGGTGGCTACGACCCTTGGATGGGTAGAGCGGAGGCCATTCTGAAGGATTACGAGATAATCAAGGAAAGGCCTCTCTATCGTTCTATAGTCGTTAGCATTAGGCAAAAGATTAGGGGTAGTGCCGAGATGACCCTTTTGTCGTACAACGTGGCGGGAGACGACTGGCCCGAGACGAAACGCGTCCTGATGCTTCACTACGCCGATAAGCGAGATCTGCGCACGCTGGAATACCAGATGGGGCAAATGACTCAGGGGACGAAGACCATAGACGCGTTTTACTCAGGAATAAATGCTCATTTTGCCCTGATAATACGCTGTCTTAAAAATGGTAACCAAAACCCGGAGATTCTTAGCGCGCTCGTCGTTTTTATCAGAGGTCTGAGCGGTGACCTCTCGAAGCTTTTAGTTCTTCGCGGCCCAAAGAATTTGCCAGAGGCCTACGCAATCTGCTTAGAATTACAGAATTTGACCTCAATGAATCATGTCACATACCCTAGCAAGTTTTCATCCCCTCAGCCTTACCGCCAAAAGTACTCTTGGCCCCAACCTAACTACTCTTCCTATAATAAACAATACCAGTACCAGGACGCAGGCAGGAATTCTCAGCCCCCGCACAGATATTCAAATCCCCGAGCGATCAAAGTGGAGCCCCACCAGTCCGGCCACTCCTATATCTCGAACCAGGGTAACGATAACCCGAGCATTAAGCGCAGCCCCAGCACCTCATCTAACCTTAACCCTTTCCGGAAATCCTAAAGATTGTATCAACTAAATGCTGCCCCATCCTCGGGTGAGGTCGCTTTTAGCCAGCATGAAGAAAAATCCGTCAGTGAGGCTTACTACGGTGAAGCCTGACCAGACAATCAGGCTGGCCACCAACCTCACACGGAGGCTGGTAGTAGCGGGGCGGTAAATTTTATGGCCGACGCCTCTCTAGCGTTCCATACATAGAGTATGGCGTGAAATATGGGGCTAAGCTGCAGTTTCTGATAGACACTGGTGCAAATAAGAACTTCATTAGTCCCCAGATAGCCGAGGGATGCAAGCCCTTGACGAAACCCTTCCCGGTGCAATCCGCTGGAGGGGAGATAAAAATAACGCATCAACTAACCGGACCATTCCTCAGACCCATAGGTAATGACTCGCCAGTCACCTTCTTTGTTCTTCCAGGTTTAACTGCCTTCCATGGCATTATTGGGGACGACACCCTAAAGTCTCTTAAAGCAGTCATTGATAGGAAAAATGATTCTTTAACGATAACGCCAGGAATAAAAATTCCGCTACTTGCCATGCCTTCCTTAGGTGTCCACTCCCTAATCGACAGTGAACACCCAGTAGAAGCGAAGAAATGCCTCGAATCCCTCATTTCCGAATTCTCCACGATTTTTGATCCACTCTCGCCAGGCGAGGCCGTGGACACAAGTGTCCGAGCCGAAATAAGAACAAGTACCCAGGAACCCATATATTCAAAAAGTTACCCTTACCCCGCGAACATGAGAGGAGAAGTGGAAAACCAGGTCGACGAGCTCCTGCGCGAGGGAATAATTAGGCCCTCCAAAAGCCCCTACAATAGCCCTATATGGGTAGTCCCAAAAAAACCAAAGCCAAACGGGGAAAAACAATATCGAATGGTGATAGATTTCAAGCGCCTCAACGCAGTCACCATCTCCGACACCTACCTAATCCCCGATATAACATCTACCTTGTCCAGTCTGGGGGAGGCAAAACTATTCTCCACTCTTGACTTAACGTCCGGGTTCCACCAAATTCACATGAAGGAATCCGACATACCCAAAACGGCATTTTCTACCCTGAACGGGAAATATGAGTTTCTCCGACTGCCATTCGGGTTGAAAAACGCCCCGGCCGTTTTCCAAAGAATGATCGACGACGTATTACGAGAGCACATCGGTAAGATTTGCTACGTATACATCGACGATATTATTGTCTTTAGTAAAGACTACGAGTCCCACTGGCGCAACCTTCGCGCTGTATTTGAAAAATTAAGGCAGGCCAAGTTACAAGTGAATTTGGAAAAGACACAGTTTTTGCGCACCCAGGTTGAATTCCTGGGTTATGTGGTAACGGCGGATGGGATCCGCGCAGATGAAAAGAAGGTCAAAGCCATAAAAGAAATGCCTCCACCCACGAATTTGAAGGAACTTAAGAGTTTCCTAGGAATGACCTCTTATTATAGGAAATTTATCTGCGACTACGCTAAAGTCGCGAAACCTCTGACGAACCTCACGAGGGGAGAACATGCCCAGGTCAAGGCATCTCAATCCAAGAATATTTCAATTTCACTTGACGTAGAGGGCGAGAAAGCCTTCGATGACTTGAAAACCATTCTCGCCTCTTCAGAAGTTTTGGTATTCCCAGACTTTAGTAAACCTTTCCATTTGACGACCGATGCTTCCAATTATGCCATAGGAGCCGTTCGCGGTCTCTGAATAAAACAGAGGAGAGCTACGCAGTAAACGAGAAGGAAATGCTAGCGATTGTGTGGGCCCTTGATAATTTAAGATCCTACCTCTATGGCGCCGCGTCAATTAAGGTTTATACCGACCACCAACCCCTAACCTTTTCATTAGGCAATCGAAACTATAATGCTAAGCTGAAACGCTGGAAAGCGCGCATAGAAGAATACAACTGCGAGCTTATTTACAAGCCGGGCAAATCCAATGTGGTTGCTGACGCTCTTTTCCGCATCACCTCGAACGTAAACTACCTCAATGCCGACGCAGCCTCAACTTCAACAACGGACTCCGTTGCTACCGTCCACAGAGCGCTTCAAGACGCATCGGACTTAATTCCACACGTGGAAGCCCCTATTAAGGTGTTTAGGAACCAACTTGTCTTTGACCCAGATAGGTTAGAATATTCTTGCGAGGCCCCACATACGGAATACGTACATCACTTGATCCCCATTGATAGCACACAAGACTTGCTACCCTGTTTATTGAAATACTTGAAACCATTAATTATCAATGGCATAAAAATTCCTGAGAGCTACTTACAATCTCTGCAAGAGCGCTGCCGGGAGAACCTCCCGGGGTACAAACTTCGCATTACGCAAACTCTGGTAACCGATGTAGCGGGTGAAGAACAGACGATTAGAATAATAAATACAGAGCATACTAGAGCCCACAGAAATCCGAAAGAGATGAAGTTACAGATCTTGGAAAAATTTTATTTCCCCAGAATGGCCAGCCGCATTAGGTCGTTGGTCTCTTCCTGCCGGACCTGTGAAATGTTTAAATATGACAGACACCCGGCCAAGCCGGAATTGCAATTAACCCCTATCCCTAATTACCCATGCGAAATCCTGCACATTGACCTTTTTACGATCGAGAGTCTCAAATTCCTGAGTTGTATAGATAAATTTTCAAAATTTGCCAAACTTTTTCCGATTGAATCAAAGTCGGCAGTCCATCTCCGTGAGAAGCTGACCGAAGTCCTGCACTATTTCACAGCCCCAGAAACGATAGTCTCAGACAACGAAAGGGGTCTACTCTTCCCCACATTGCTCAATTATTTACAATCTCTCGGAATAACCGTTTATTACACACCTTCTCAGAAGAGTGAAGTAAACGGCCAGGTTGAGAGATTCCACTCAACCTTTCTCGAGATATACCGGTGTCTGAAAAACGACAACCGTAACATGAAGGTAATCGAATTGGTTTTTATTGCCGTGGACAGATACAACAACTCTATCCATTCGGTGACGAACCGCAAACCAGTCGATATCTTCCTCAATAGGAATTCCAGGGACTCAACAATTTTAAAGAGCAGACGCAGGAAGACATAAGGGGGTTACTCCTACGCAAGCAAAAAATGTCAACCGATACAACCAGCGGGACACTGTTTATGTCTCCAACAGGCAGATCAAGAGCAAGGATAAAAATCGATTCAAACCAGAGGAGGTGGAAGTTGATGGTAGGGTCACGGTCAAGACTAAATCAGGGAAAGTCTTCCATAAATCCCATATAAAAAGTTAAAGACCGCTTCGCTGAAAATGTTTCACAGACCCTTTATAAAAACAAATATAGGAAAAAAAAAATACAATAATCAAGAAAAAATAACAGAATTAGTAAAATATTAAAACGCCAGCCAAACAGAAATATATAAAAGGCAATAAAAACCCCTATATTTAGATTGAAAACAAAAAAAACATAAAACTAAAAATAATTATTTACGTAATAACAATTTAAAAAAATATAAAATACAACGTTAAGATTAAATACTAAAAAACAAAATTGGGTAACGTCTCTCCCCCAAGTATGGCGATTATTCAAGTCGCGACTGCTCTTCACATCTTTAAATACAATACACCGGTCGTCCCACTTCAACAAGGCGTGGTATGGCGCGTCAATGGGGTGCTCAAGCTCGCCCATGTAATCGACCTAAAAGAAATACAGAATATAATTGACAAGACCACCGAAGAAACATCAGTGGTCACCGACACCAGAGTCGCTTCGCTGATATGCCACTACCTGGAAGAAGCCACCAATGGCATTACAAGAATGACGTCGGCACACCGCGCGCCTCGGTCCAATGACTGGCTGGGGTCGGCATGGAAATGGGTTGCCGGGTCACCCGACGCATCAGATTGGAATACCATCCTCCAGTCCCAAAGCAACGTGATCGAAAACAGTAACCAACAGATACAAATTAATACAAGGCTGTTCGACGCTACGCACGACTCCTTACAGAAGCTCGACGTTATAATGGCAAGGGTGAACTCCATCGACGGAGAGGTCCATTTGGCCACAATTTTAATGCACAAGGCAATGATACTGCTGAAGCAAGTCGACGAAATCACGCGAGCATGTCAACTGGCAAAGGCGTCCGTAGTCAACACGAATCTCTTGGACCAAAAAGAAGTGGAAACCCTTCTAGCAGAAACCCGCAGCCTGCCATATCAAAATGTGGTAGAAGCGGTGGAGTTCGCGGAGCCATCGATCCTAACTAACGGAACATGCCTATTATACGTGCTAGCGTTACCCAAGGTCGTGGACACCAAGTACAAGCTGATGCTACTTTACCCACGATTACGGAGGGTAAACAAGTGGTGCTGGAATACAACAGGATGGCGGTGGACCCCCAGGAAACCTATGCGGTATTGGGAAACTGCCTCTCCATCGAAAACACGACTGTTTGCCAGGAAAAAAACTTAAGGAAGCTAGACGAGTCCAGCTGTATCCCCAGGCTCCTAAAAGGAGGACACGCTCTCTGCGATCACCTGAGAAACGACCAAGAGATAGTGGAGTTGGTTGACGACGGCACTCTGTTCCTGACGAACTTCAACGGAACGGTCGTAGCGGACTCAGGGAAACGCCATCTACTGGGATCGTTTGTAATTCAGTACGACAACGAGACCGTCCACATCGGGAATATGTCTTACAGCACCTACTCGGCAACGCATGTGATGGCCATGCCGGCCGTACTGAGCACAGTAACCGCCACTGGATACCAGCTCTCGCTAAAATATGTTCATGATTTTAGCTTGCAGAACTTAAGAAAGCTGTCGGCAGTATCTAACAATTTTCTATTCTCAATCCTAACAGAAGCAGTGATGATCCTCGTTGTCGCCTTGTTATTGTACATCGTATGGAGAAAAATAACCTCCACCAAGGGCATCCCAACGCATCGAGGCATTGTCGAACTGGAGGCGCACACCACCGGTACGGCCCCCGTGAAGAGTTGCTGATCTGCGGGACGCAGATTTTCGGAGGGGGAAGAGTTAACAACAGAGGGCTTGCAGCCCACCTAATAAATAGAAGAGGGCTGACCGGCCGGCTTCCCCTTCCCCCCGCCGCGATGACGACTCAGCGCGGCAACATGCGCCGGCCGGGCGCTGACCTACCTGCCCCCCGCACCCCGTGCCGATTGGGCACAGCGACATCCGCCGGCCTGGCACGGGAACGCTGACCGCTCACTGTGCAAGTGGAGCACGGTGAGAACTGCAAGGTCGGCAAAACTTCAGCCAGCCGCTGACGCTGACGCCGACGTTGACGCCGGGACGGTCACTTTCAGAGCTCTGGCCGGTGTCGGAGCAGCGAGCGAAAGACAGAACTAATTGGACCGGCAAGCAGACTTAACTGGATATCTTAACATAATTAAATAAAGACAAATATAACGTTGAACGAAAGGTCTGAGTAGTTACTGGGAGGAACCAGCTCGAACTCACCCGAGGGAGAACACTTCAAGACGACACCAATCTATTGGAATGGCTAAGTATAAGTCGGTCCTTCCCAGGGACATGTGTGGCCCCTTGGGAAGGACTTAACTTACATATTAATGCAGAAAACAACATAATCATTCCACAATCCGATAAAGGTATGCCATATCGAAATCCGAGTTCATTTGACCAAGTTATGGGCTTTTAAAGATGGTAAAAAGCCCCATTTCTGTAAACCTTCTCAAAATTAAAATAAATGACATAAAAACGGTTATATTTTGTACTACCTTTAAAGTTATATATTTTAATACAGATTAGAACAAAATCATTCCACAAGCCCAAAAAAGTATGGCATATCGAAATCCGAGTTCATTTGACCAAGTTATGGGCTTTTAAAGTTGGAAAGACGACCCGTTTCAGTAAACTTTCGCAAAATTAAAATCAATGACATAAAAACGGTCATATTTTTTTATTAACAACATTATCATTCCACAAGCCCACGAAGGTGTGCCATATCGAAATCCGAGTTCATTTGACCATGCTATAGGCTTTTAATTTGAGGCTCATTTCAGTAAACCTTCGCAAAATTAAAATCAATGACATAAAAACGGTCATATTTTTAACTACCTTTAAAGGTAAATGTTTAGGTGCGGATAACAGTATAATCATTCCATTAGCACATAAAGGTATGCCATATAGAAATCCGAGTCCTTTTGACCAAGTTATGGGCTTTTAAAGATGTAAAGAAGGCCCATTTCAGTAAACCTTCGCAAAATTAAAATCAATGACATAAAAACGGTCATATTTTTTACTACCTTTAAAGTTATATATTTTAATGCAGATAGCAACATAATCATTCCACAAGACCATAAAGGTATGCCATATCAAAATCCAAGTTCATTTGACCAAGTTATGGGCCTGTAAGGATGGAAAGAAGGCCCATTTCAGTAAACCTTCGAAAAATTAAAATCAACGACATAAAAACGGTCATATTTTTAACTACCTTTAAAGTTAAATGTTTAAGTGCGGATAACGGTATAATCATTCCACAAGCACATAAAGGTATGCCATATCGAAATCCGAGTCCTTTTGACCAAGCTATGGGCTTTTAAAAATGTAAAGAAGGCCCATTTCAGTAAACCTTCGCAAAATTAAAATCAATGACATAAAAACGGTCATATTTTTAACTACCTTTAAAGGTAAATGTTTAGGTGCGGATAACAGTAAAATCATTCCACAAGCACATAAAGGTATGTCATATCGAAATCCGAGTCCTTTTGACCAAGTTATGGGCTTTTAAAGATGTAAAGAAGGCCCATTTCAGTAAACCTTCGCAAAATTAAAATCAATGACATAAAAACGGTCATATTTTTAACTACCTTTAAAGGTAAATGTTTAGGTGCGGATAACAGTAAAATCATTCCACAAGCACATAAAGGTATGCCATATCGAAATCCGAGTCCTTTTGACCAAGTTATGGGCTTTTAAAGATGTAAAGAAGGCCCATTTCAGTAAACCTTCGCAAAATTAAAATCAATGACATAAAAACGGTCATATTTTTTACTACCTTTAAAGTTATATATATTAATGCAGATAGCAACATAATCATTCCACAAGACCATAAAGGTATGCCATATCGAAATCCGAGTCCTTTTGACCAAGTTATGGGCTTTTAAAGATGTAAAGAAGGCCCATTTCAGTAAACCTTCGCAAAATTAAAATCAATGACATAAAAACGGTCATATCTTTTACTACCTTTAAAGTTTTATATTAATGCAGATAATAACATAACCATTCCACAAGCCCATAAAGGTATGCCGTATCGAAATCGGAGTTCATTTGACCAAGTTATGGGCTTTTAAAGATGTAAAGAAGGCCCATTTCAGTAAACCTTTGAAAATTAAAATCAATGACATAAAAACGGTCATATTATGTACTTCCTTTAAAAATATATATTCCACAAGCCCATAAAGGTATGCCATATCGAAATCCGAGTTCATTTGACCAAGTTATGGGCTTTTAAAGATGGAAAGAAGGGCCATTTCAGTAAACCTTCGCAAAATTAAAATCAATGACATAAAAACGGTTATATTTTGTACTACCTTTAAAGTAATATATTTTAATACAGATTAGAACAAAATCATTCCACAAGCTCATTTGACCAAGTTATGGGCTTTTAAAGATGGAAAGGTATGCCATATCGAAATCCGAGTTCATTTTACCAAGTTATGGGCTTGTAAGGATGGAAAGAAGGCCCATTTCAGTAAACCTTCGCAAAATTAAAATCAATGACATCAAAACGGTCATATTTTTTTATTACCAACATTATCATTCCACAAGCCCACAAAGGTGTGCCTTACCGAAATCCGAGTTCCATTGACCAAGTTATGGGCTTTTAAAGATGGAAAGAAGGCCCATTCAGTAAACTTTCGCAAAATTAAAATCAATGACATAAAAACGGTCATATTTCTTACTCCCTTTAAAGTAACATATTTTAATGCAGATAACAACATTATCATTCCACAAGCCCACAAAGGTGTGCCATACCGAAATCCGAGTTCATTTGACCAAGTTATGGGCTTTTAAAGATGGAAAGAAGGCCCATTTCAGTAAACCTTCGCTAAATTAAAATCAATGACATAAAAACGGAAATATTTTTAACTACCTTTAAAGCTAAATGTTTAAGTGCGGATAACAGTATAATCATTCCACAAGCACATAAAGGTCTGCCATATCGAAATCCGAGTGCATTTGACCAAGTTATGGGCTTTTAAAGATGTAAAGAAGGCCCATTTCAGTAAACCTTCGTAAAATTAAAATCAATGACATAAAAACGGTCATATGTTTTACTACATTTAAAGTTATATATTTTAATGCAGATAGCAACATAATCATTCCACAAGCCCATAAAGGTATGCCATATCGAAATCCGAGTTCATTTGACTAAGTGATGGGCTTTTAAAGATGGAAAGAAGGCTCATTTCAGTAAACCTTCGCTAAATTAAAATCAATGACATAAAAACGGTAATATTTTTAATATTTTATATATTTTAATGCGAGTAACAACATAGTCATTTGTAATGTACCAGCCTTAAGATCTTTAAACGACATTTTTGAAAAGTAACTGATAATAAAGATAGCACTCGTTACTTATCCGAGTTAATTACCGGAGAAGGTAACCCCAGGTAATCACAAGCAAAATTGCCTAAATAAAGACGGAAAGTGATCCAAAGCGAAACGTCAAAATTTAGATTTTTGTCGGATGTTTAAGCTCCCAGCTTTTGAATTCCGATCTACTCAGTCTTTCTGTTTCGAGAACTCTAAGAGTACGGTCGGCTTCAAAAAGTTAGTCCAACTTCCATTCTGGCCACACCACGTGCAGTCGAAATTCACAGAAATCTTTTTATCAGTGATTATTAAGGCTAAAACACAATAAAATAACCAACTAGTCAAGCTCCTAAATCAGAAAACAGAAAGAAACAACAAATAAATTGAAGGAAAGCAAACTGAACGTAAGTTAAAAGAAAAGGAGGTAGCCAACGTGAAATTAACATTTAGTTCTCTATCAGAAGATCAGGCTATAAAAATCTAGCCAGCAGCAGGTTGTCGGTGTGGTTCGGAGCCAAGCTCTTCACAATCCAGGCTAGGATAGTCGGCGGTAAAATCATTCGTCAACAGGGAATAGGATCCCTTCAGTTGGAAGGCGGAGGGTCGGCAAACTGCGGCCACAAAAGTCCACAAAGATTCATCGACGACTTCCCAACGGCAACCCCAGACACCTACACCCCAATTGCGGCCGCCACGTGCCAACACCCCCCGACAGGGCAGCTGCTCCTAGATTAGAGAGAGAGAGTTAGCCAGTATCACTTGGAAATAACCTGAAAATTATGTAAATCAAAGTGCAATTGATCGTGTTACGCTATTTGAAATACTTACGCACCCAAGTTGGTACAAGCGTTGCATAACTCTCTTCTTTCACCTGTAAATGTCTGCACGAGAATCAGCACTAAGTCTTGGGTATCGACGGCGGTTGCGAAGAAATAATTAAAACTTGTCTCTCTAAGGAATTTCCACTAGTTAACCCCTGGAACCATGGAGCGCTTCATCGGAATTTTCAGAGGGTAAGTGATCGCATGCTACTCTAGTTTTGATTGTTTCGGGCAAGCCGCCGATTGGAAAAAATTTTACCCCAAAAGCGAATGGGTGAGCTAAAACCCTCCAAAACGAATAACCGGCTGCCGTCCCAAAATACAAAAACCTTCGGTGATGATCTGGTTTGCCTAAACAGAGGTCCGGCCGCGATAAGCTTTCCAGACCGTTTTGTTTTGATTGCGTTATTCGTCTTGGAGAATTTTGGCTGCCCTCAAATATGAATTAAAGGGAACTCACTGCGTGTAATTACGGTTTGCCTTGCATAAGTAAATCAAAGCAAAAAAAAAAAAAAAAAAGGAAAGAAAACCCAATATGTAAACAGACAAGCCTGGTGAAGAATACGAAAGAAATGAATTAATAGATGTGACCCATACAAAGAAACCAATCAATTGCACTTAAAACTAAGAAAACCTATGCCTAGAATAAAAATTTAAAAGACCAGTTTTGTTAGATAATATAACTTGAGTTGAAATCATGAAGTTAAGTAAATGAAATCTTAAATAATGTATGTTGACCCATACAACATTTGTTTGTAAAACTTAATTATATATATAACATGATGCAAGGCTAAATCCCCTTTTAATTTCTTTTCCGAGGACATGGGGCTCTAAAATAAAATATTAATTAACTATACATTTTGGGGTTCTTATTTAACACCTTAACAGAAAGAACCAAGGTTGGGAGGGTATAGAAGGGTAGGACGGCCAACATCTCAGTCCCATCCGCTTTTATCTATTCAGCTCATGTGCTGCATACCGATTTAGTTCATCCGCCATTCATTGTTCAGTTCCATTATTAATTTGAGGTTTTAGTGCGGAATTTCGATTAGTTAGTTTCTGGAGGGATCTTTAAATATTTCGACGTAACCGCGATCTACAACAGCCGCAACAACCCACCCAATTCCTCCCGCTGAAGCTAGGGTATCAAAAGGTCCCAAATCGCGAGTTAGCTGTGGATTCATGAGCCAGTAGGTTATTTCCAGAAGGTGAGACAGAAAAGACTTTTCCTACAAGGCGTGCGTTACAAGATTTTGGCGCCCAAGAACATGGGGCATAGCTATGATAATACAGCAATGTAAAATTGCTTTATCATAGTTGATGTACCAATAAAGTTGATGATTACATTGTATAACAAGGGAGAACGCTATAGTCGAGTACCTCGACTATCAGATACCCGTTACTCAGCTAAATGGAGAAATGCAAGCAGCAAAGCGAGATTAAAATTCGCCACCTACCGGCGGTATACAGATTTAAGCGTTATGGGCGTTAGAGTGGGCGTGGCAAATTTTTTTTTGGATCAATCGATAGGTATTGACGAGACCAATACATTTCAGTTAAAATTTTTTATCTAGCATGAAAATTGTGGGCGTCACAGGTTTTTGCGGTTTGTGGGCGTTAAAGTGGGCGTGGCAAACTTTTTTTGGGTCAATCGATAGGTATTGATGAGAACATTACATTTCAGTTAAAATTTTCTATCTAGCATCAAAACTGTAGGAGCCACAGTTTTAGGCGGTTTGTGGGCGTTAGAGTGGGCGTGGCAGTCTACTGAAACAAACTTGCGCTGCGTAAGAAGCTCAGGAATCTGCACGCCAAATCTCAATAGCCTAGCTCTCATAGTATCCGAGATCTCAGCGTTCATCCGGACAGACGGACAGACGGACAGACAGACAGACGGACACATCTAGATCGACTCGGCTAGTGATCCTGATCAAGAATATATATACTTTATGGGGTCGAAAACGCTTCCTTCTGCCTGTTACATACTTTCCGACGAATCTAGTATACCCTTTTACTCTACGAGTAACGGGTATAAAAACATAGAGTATGGGTTTTCTTGGAACTCGAACTTAATTGCGCATGCGAAAAGTGTCGACCAGAAATACGTATACTTTATTAAAGGAAAGGAAGGACCTATAAAAACAGCAGTATTGTAGAATACCAGAAATAGGTTTCGGCAATCAAGAAGGTCAGATACAAAAAGAAGATTCAATAAATAGCTTAATTATTTCGATGAAATTCATGAGAGTCATTTAGAGAAGTTGGACACTTATTTCTTTAATTTTGGAAATCGAGTATTTGAGCATTTGAATATTTCGACCAAATTAGAATTAGGTAGGAAATTATCTCGTAATTATAGTCAGAGAAAATCATTATTTGGATTCCACCAATATAAACAACCATACTGAGTTTTGTATACAGAATCTACTGGAAAACAGAGGTAAATTCACATGAGTTTCCCTGTCCGAGATCGGCCGGTATAAATTATTCATTGGTTGGGGGGACATCTTTAGTGCAATAGCCCAGAAAAACAGAAATAAAATCAAAGTTGAATAGATTTAATTATTATTTATTTCGGAGCTTCCGAAATTGTCCAAGGAAAGAAAAAACAAAACAATAAAATCTAGTACAATCATGCCAGTGGAGCATACACCAGATGAATTTAGACAGCCACCACCAGCATCACAAGATGTCTGCATAGTTTGTGGAGAGCGTATGGAAGATACGCAGCCGTGTGCAGTAACCAAATGCCAACACATATTCCATAAATCCTGTTTAGAAAAACGAGTAACGGAGACAAAAGAATGTCCTAGTTGTATGGTGCTAGTAAGCCTCAAAGACTTAAAATACATTGTGGGAAATCATTCTCCGAAACCAAAAGATAACCCAAAAGGACAGCAAAGTAAGAAATTACCGGTAGGTCCTCGGCCATGTACTCGCTCTTTAACGAAGGAATTAGAACTAGTAGGTGGAGAGGAGGAAGGCGCTGTACTACCTTTACTAGACGTTGACGAAGAAAGGTTAAGACAACAAAGGGAAAGTACTCCGACAGGTAATGTCGATCTCCGTCGGCAACGACGAGGGCCTCGAAGAGAACTTGCTGGAAGGCCGCCCGGAAGACCACGTACTCGCGGTAGACGACCGGAAAATTACGTGGAGAATATGGAGTCGATAGTCAGAGAAACCGTTTCTCAGGTTTTAGCATCGATAAATAGTTCAAACGTAGGAACAAGCCATGAGCGATCCGCACCCTCAGGTCAAATCAGTCAGAGGAGTTCGAGAAATAATGGTAGGGATGACATTAGCTCGCATAAAATCGCAGACATTCTCCAAAAATGGGGTGTACGCTTTGATGGATCTACGGAGGGCTTGTCAGTTGAAGAATTTCTGTACCGCTTAAACATATTAACTCAAGAAAACTTGGGTAGTGACTTTGAACTTCTAAATAAAAACATTCACCAGTTGCTAATGGGGAAGGCCAGTAGTTGGTATTGGAGGTTCCACAAACGAGTCCAAACTTTTACATGGTCTGAATTTTGTGAAGCGTTACGAGAACAATATAGGGAAAGTCGGTCCACAACTGAATTACGGGAGCAAATAAGAGCCAGAAAACAAAAACCCGGGGAATCTTTTGATTCTTTTTATGAAGCCGTTTGCAAGCTTATAGATAAATTGTCCGTAACCTTTGGCGAAGATGAATTGGTTGAAATGATTCAGGGAAACTTACTCACAGAGATGAAAGACAGATTACTGTTTGAAAAGGTTTCTTCGATTTCTGAATTGCGTCAATTAGTGCAGAAGCGAGAAAACTTTCTTAACGATCTTGGTAAACCGCGAATGGTACCTCAAAAAGGTAAAGACTCAGCTAACTTTCGTGTTTACGCACTAGACGAAACGCCCGAGGAGGAAATAGATAATAGTGAGTCGGATCTTTCGATCGCAGCAGTCAATCATACTGGGTCGGCGAAAATCACATGTTGGAATTGTGAGATGCCTGGACATGTGTGGGAAGACTGTTTGGCTGAAAAGCGAGTATTTTGTTATGGTTGCGGAGCACCACAAATATATAAACCCAATTGTGCAAACTGTAAGCGCAAGTCGGAAACCCGCCTAGCGGGGACATTCAACCAAAATCGAGTGCCTCACAAATAAGAGGTATTCTAGATAACGTAGATAATTCCATTATAAGTGTAAGTCAACCATTGCAAGTTAGAAGTCAGCAAATTAACGTAAAGTTTATACCATACCATGAAAGATTGAAAAACTATAATGAAGTCAGAGAACGCATTTTTTCGGGAATTGATGGGAAGAGTCATCGCAATACCATACGAATGCGTCAATATTTTGGAGAACGAAAGGCTCAAAAACGTTTAGTCGTCTCAACAATATTTGAATGTAATATAGATAATCGTAGTTATGCTAAAGTTTCGTTTATGAATTATTCTGAGATAGGTTTGCTCGATACAGAGGCAAATGTAAGTTGTATTGGGTCCACATTGGCGAAAGAATCTTTTACCAACTTGTCGAATTATAAAGCAATTAACTCGCATGTACGCACCGCTGATGCGAGATTGCATCCTGTGTCTGGAATACTGAAGGTACTCATGCGATATAAGGACAAGGAAAAAGTGCTTGATTTGTATGTGATTCCTTCCATTTCTCAGAGGTTGATATTGGGTATCGATTTTTGGAGAGTATTCTCTTTAGCTCCCGATATTCTGGGTTCCATTAATTGTTTAAAATCCGAAACCAAGGAACTGGGAGATCAGTATCCATTATCCGAATTTCAGTGTAGACAACTTGAAACCGTCAAGGAAATGTTTCCAAATTTCGAACGCAAAGGGCTTGGCCGTACTGATTGGATAAAGCATGATATAGACATAGGAGAAGCAAAACCCGTGAAGCAACGATATTACCCCGTTAGCCCTGCAGTCGAGAAACTTCTATATACCGAAATTGATCGGATGCTTAGCTTGGGTGTAATCGAGCCGTCACAAAGTGCGTGGAGTTCACCTGTTCGATTAGTTGTCAAGCCAAATAAGGTAAGGCTTTGTTTAGATGCTAGGAAACTAAATGAAGCAACTAAGAAGGATGCCTACCCGTTACAAAGCATCATGGGAATTTTGGCGCGACTTCCAAAGGCAAACATTATTTCAAAGCTCGACCTAAAAGATGCCTATTGGCAGATCGGATTGTCTGAAGAAGCAAAGCCGCTAACAGCATTTACAGTCCCAGGGAGAGCTCTCTTCCAATTCACTGTCATGCCTTTCGGGTTATGTAATGCCCCGTCAACTATGTGTCGACTGATGGATACATTAATTCCACCTGACTTACGATACTGTGTATTTGGCTATTTGGATGACCTGTGTATTGTATCGGAAGACTTTTCATCTCATTTAGCCGTACTAGTGCGTATAGCTAACCAATTCAAGAAAGCTAATCTCACTCTTAACATTGCAAAGAGTCACTTTTGTGTAACGAAGGTCAACTACTTGGGTTATGTAATTGGAAGTGGAGGAATAACAACTGACCCTAGTAAAGTCTCTTGCATAGTAAATTGGCCGACCCCGAAAAATCTTAAACAAGTTCGTGGTTTTCTTGGTGTTTGTGGGTGGTATCGCCGATTTATTAAAAATTATTCCGACGTTACGTTCCCAATTACCGAGGTGTTGTCCTCCAAAAAAACATTTAAGTGGACCGAGGCCGCCCAAACAGCTATGAACACTTTAAAAAATCTTTTAACCTCAGCTCCGGTTCTACAGAATCCCGACTTCGATAGAAAATTCTATTTACATTGCGACGCAAGCGATTTTGGTATTGGCGCGGTGCTCGTGCAATTATCCAAAGATGGAGAAGAGATGCCAATTGCTTTTATGTCCCGGAAATTGTCGAAGTCCCAAAGGAATTACAGCGTGATAGAACGCGAATGTCTGGCGGTTATATTAGCTATAGAGAAATTTCGCTGCTATTTAGAAATGCAACCGTTCGAAGTAGTTACTGATCATAGCAGTCTACAGTGGCTAATGAGACAACAAGAGGTAACAGGGAGACTAGCTCGTTGGGTTTTCCGATTACAGTCATTTTCATTCAAAGTTACCCATAGAAAGGGAAAGGAGCACATTGTACCCGATGCTCTGTCCAGAATTAGCGCAGATGAGATTGCAAGTTATGAATTGATTGCCCCAGAAATTGATTTAGAGTCCACATCGTTTCTCGATCCCGAATATTTACAAATGAAGGCGAGAATAATAGAAAATTCCGAACAATTCCCAGATTTGCAGGTTGTGGATCGTTTTGTTTATATTCGCACGGAACACGTTTCCGGAAACGAGGAACTAGATTCCGCTAAATGGAAATTATGGGTACCAGAACCGCTACGTGCTTCGGCAATTCGTCAAGCACATGATAGCATTGTAAATGCTCATGGTGGTATGCAAAAGACTATAGAAAGACTGCGAAGGAATTTTTATTGGCCAGGACTATCTAAAGAGGTGCGAGATTACATACGTAATTGTGCGATCTGCAAAGAAACAAAAGCTCCCAATACGACTTTGCGTCCTCCAATGGGCCAGCAGAGCATCTCAGTTAGACCTTTTCAAAAACTTTACGTAGATATTTTAGGTCCTTATCCAAGGAGTAAGAAGGGTAACATCGGTTTATTAATCGTATTAGATCACTTCTCCCGGTATCATTGGTTGTGCCCTTTAAGAAAATTTACAACGAGTCTGATCAATGAGTTCTTAAGCCAGAGAATCTTTCCAGAATTTGGAGTTCCCGAGGTAATTGTGAGCGACAACGGCGTGCAATTCAAAGCAAATGAATTTGAAGCCTTGTTAAGTAAACTAGGAATTCGGCACGTATATACTGCTTTGTATTCCCCGCAAAGTAATGCGGCAGAGCGTGTAAATCGTTCATTACTGTCGGCTATACGATCGTATATCAGCAAGGACCAAACCGAATGGGATTTACATTTACCCAGTATCTCTTCTGCTTTAAGATCAGCCTTACATCAGTCGATAGGGTGCTCCCCTTATAAAGCCTTATTCGGGATTAATATGATTAATCACGGGGATGACTATAAACTACTAAAGGAAATGTCGATATTGGAAGAGGCACCTAGGTTAGAGCGCGAGGATCACCTGCAGTTAATAAGACAAGAAATAAAAAAAGCCAGTCGCAAGGCGTATGAAAAAAACGTTAAGCAGTATAACTTGCGGTCAAAACCCGTATCATACCGAGTAGGACAAGAGGTCTTTAAAAGAAATTTTTATTTAAGTCAATTCAGCAACAATTTCAATAAAAAGTTGGCACCCCAGTTCTCCAAGTGTAGGGTCAAACAAAAGCGAGGGAATGCTTTCTATTTACTGGAAACTCTACAGGGCAAAGAAATCGGAACATATCATGCTAAAGACATACGTAGCTAATTCCAGCTAATCATTCCTCGCCAGGTTCGTCAGATTATCTGGTGGGTGTAATGTACCAGCCTTAAGATCTTTAAACGACATTTTTGAAAAGTAACTGATAATAAAGATAGCACTCGTTACTTATCCGAGTTAATTACCGGAGAAGGTAACCCCAGGTAATCACAAGCAAAATTGCCTAAATAAAGACGGAAAGTGATCTAAAGCGAAACGTCAAAATTTAGATTTTTGTCGGATGTTTAAGCTTCCAGCTTTTGAATTCCGATCTACTCAGTCTTTCTGTTTCGAGAACTCTAAGAGTACGGTCGGCTTCAAAAAGTTAGTCCAACTTCCATTCTGGCCACACCACGTGCAGTCGAAATTCACAGAAATCTTTTTATCAGTGATTATTAAGGCTAAAACACAATAAAATAACCAACTAGTCAAGCTCCTAAATCAGAAAACAGAAAGAAACAACAAATAAATTGAAGGAAAGCAAACTGAACGTAAGTTAAAAGAAAAGGAGGTAGCCAACGTGAAATTAACATTTAGTTCTCTATCAGAAGATCAGGCTATAAAAATCTAGCCAGCAGCAGGTTGTCGGTGTGGTTCGGAGCCAAGCTCTTCACAATCCAGGCTAGGATAGTCGGCGGTAAAATCATTCGTCAACAGGGAATAGGATCCCTTCAGTTGGAAGGCGGAGGGTCGGCAAACTGCGGCCACAAAAGTCCACAAAGATTCATCGACGACTTCCCAACGGCAACCCCAGACACCTACACCCCAATTGCGGCCGCCACGTGCCAACACCCCCCGACAGGGCAGCTGCTCCTAGATTAGAGAGAGAGAGTTAGCCAGTATCACTTGGAAATAACCTGAAAATTATGT
Source organism: Drosophila suzukii (assembly GCF_043229965.1). Lineage (NCBI taxonomy): Eukaryota > Metazoa > Arthropoda > Insecta > Diptera > Drosophilidae > Drosophila > Drosophila suzukii. The sequence goes on from NC_092082.1 coordinate 47,416,000, forward strand.
AAATCAAAGTGCAATTGATCGTGTTACGCTATTTGAAATACTTACGCACCCAAGTTGGTACAAGCGTTGCATAACTCTCTTCTTTCACCTGTAAATGTCTGCACGAGAATCAGCACTAAGTCTTGGGTATCGACGGCGGTTGCGAAGAAATAATTAAAACTTGTCTCTCTAAGGAATTTCCACTAGTTAACCCCTGGAACCATGGAGCGCTTCATCGGAATTTTCAGAGGGTAAGTGATCGCATGCTACTCTAGTTTTGATTGTTTCGGGCAAGCCGCCGATTGGAAAAAATTTTACCCCAAAAGCGAATGGGTGAGCTAAAACCCTCCAAAACGAATAACCGGCTGCCGTCCCAAAATACAAAAACCTTCGGTGATGATCTGGTTTGCCTAAACAGAGGTCCGGCCGCGATAAGCTTTCCAGACCGTTTTGTTTTGATTGCGTTATTCGTCTTGGAGAATTTTGGCTGCCCTCAAATATGAATTAAAGGGAACTCACTGCGTGTAATTACGGTTTGCCTTGCATAAGTAAATCAAAGCAAAAAAAAAAAAAAAAAAGGAAAGAAAACCCAATATGTAAACAGACAAGCCTGGTGAAGAATACGAAAGAAATGAATTAATAGATGTGACCCATACAAAGAAACCAATCAATTGCACTTAAAACTAAGAAAACCTATGCCTAGAATAAAAATTTAAAAGACCAGTTTTGTTAGATAATATAACTTGAGTTGAAATCATGAAGTTAAGTAAATGAAATCTTAAATAATGTATGTTGACTACACCCATACAACATTTGTTTGTAAAACTTAATTATATATATAACATGATGCAAGGCTAAATCCCCTTTTAATTTCTTTTCCGAGGACATGGGGCTCTAAAATAAAATATTAATTAACTATACATTTTGGGGTTCTTATTTAACACCTTAACAGAAAGAACCAAGGTTGGGAGGGTATAGAAGGGTAGGACGGCCAACATCTCAGTCCCATCCGCTTTTATCTATTCAACTCATGTGCTGCATACCGATTTAGTTCATCCGCCATTCATTGTTCAGTTCCATTATTAATTTGAGGTTTTAGTGCGGAATTTTGATTAGTTAGTTTCTGGAGGGATCTTTAAATATTTCGACGTAACCGCGATCTACAACAGCCGCCACAACCCACCCAATTCCTCCCGCTGAAGCTAGGGTATCAAAAGGTCCCAAATCGCGAGTTAGCTGTGGATTCATGAGCCAGTAGGTTATTTCCAGAAGGTGAGACAGAAAAGACTTTTCCTACAAGGCGTGCGTTACACATTCCACAACCCCATAAGGGTATGCCATATTGAAATCCGAGTCCTTTTGACCAAGTTATGGGCTTTTAAAGATGGAAAGAAGGCCCATTTCAGTAAACTTTCGCAAAATTAAAATCAATGACATAAAAACGGTCATATTTTTTACTCCCTTTAATGTAACATATTTTAATGCAGATAACAACATTATCATTCCACAAGCTCACAAAGGTATGCCATACTGAAATCCGAGTTCATTTGACCAAGTTATGGGCTTTTAAAGATGGAAAGAAGGGCCATTTCAGTAAACCTTCACAAAATTAAAATCAATGACATAAAAACGGTATATTTTAATGCAGATAGCAACATAATCATTCCACAAGACCATAAAGGTATGCCATATCAAAATCCAAGTTCATTTGACCAAGTTATGGGCCTGTAAGGATGGAAAGAAGGCCCATTTCAGTAAACCTTCGAAAAATTAAAATCAACGACAAAAAAACGGTCATATTTTTAACTACCTTTAAAGTTAAATGTTTAAGTGCGGATAACGGTATAATCATTCCACAAGCACATAAAGGTATGCCATATCGAAATCCGAGTCCTTTTGACCAAGCTATGGGCTTTTAAAGATGTAAAGAAGGCCCATTTCAGTAAACCTTCGCAAAATTAAAATCAATGACATAAAAACGGTCATATCTTTTACTACCTTTAAAGTTTTATATTAATGCAGATAACAGCATAATCATTCCACAAGTCCATAAAGGTATGCCGTGTCGAAATCGGAGTTCATTTGACCAAGTTATGGGCTTTTAAAGATGTAAGGAAGGCCCATTTCAGTAAACCTTTGAAAATTAAAATCAATGACATAAAAACGGTCATATTATGTACTTCCTTTAAAAATATATATATTTTGCAGATAACAACATAATCATTCCACAAGCCCATAAAGGTATGCCATATCGAAATCCGAGTTCATTTGACCAAGTTATGGGCTTTTAAAGATGGAAACAAGGGCAATTTCAGTAAACCTTTGCAAAATTAAAATCAATGACATAAAAACGGTTATATTTTGTACTACCTTTAAAGTAATATATTTTAATACAGATTAGAACAAAATCATTCCACAAGCTCATTTGACCAAGTTATGGGCTTTTAAAGACGGAAAGGTATGCCATATCGAAATCCGAGTTCATTTGACCAAGTTATGGGCTTGTAAGGATGGAAAGAAGGCCCATTTCAGTAAACCTTCGCAAAATTAAAATCAATGACATAAAAACGGTCATATTTTTCTATTACCAACATTATCATTCCACAAGCCCACAAAGGTGTGCCATACCGAAATCCGAGTTCCATTGACTAAGTTATGGGCTTTTAAAGATGGAAAGAAGGCCCATTTCAGTAAACTTTCGCAAAATTAAAATCAATGACATAAAAACGGTCATATTTCTTACTCCCTTTAAAGTAACATATTTTAATGCAGATAACAACATTATCATTCCACAAGCCCACAAAGGTGTGCCATACAGAAATCCGAGTTCATTTGACCAAGTTATGGGCTTTTAAAGATGGAAAGAAGGCCCATTTCAGTAAACCTTCGCTAAATTAAAATCAATGACATAAAAACGGAAATATTTTTAACTACCTTTAAAGCTAAATGTTTAAGAGCGGATAACAGTATAATCATTCCACAAGCACATAAAGGTCTGCCATATCGAAATCCGAGTGCATTTGACCAAGTTATGGGCTTTTAAAGATGTAAAGAAGGCCCATTTCAGTAAACCTTCGTAAAATTAAAATCAATGACATAAAAACGGTCATATATTTTACTACATTTAAAGTTATATATTTTAATGCAGATAGCAACATAATCATTCCACAAGCCCATAAAGGTATGCCATATCGAAATCCGAGTTCATTTGACTAAGTTATGGGCTTTTAAAGATGGAAAGAAGGCTCATTTCAGTAAACCTTCGATAAATTAAAATCAATGACATAAAAACGGTAATATTTTTAATATTTTATATATTTTAATGCGGATAACAACATAATCATTACACAAGCCCATAAGGGTATGCCATATTGAAATCCGAGTCCTTTTGACCAAGTTATGGGCTTTTAAAGATGGAAAGAAGGCCCATTTCAGTAAACTTTCGCAAAATTAAAATCAATGACATAAAAACGGGCATATATTTTACTCCCTTTAATGTAACATATTTTAATGCAGATAACAACATTATCATTCCACAAGCTCACAAAGGTATGCCATACCGAAATCCGAGTTCATTTGACCAAGTAATGGGCTTTTAAAGATGGAAAGAAGGGCCATTTCAGTAAACCTTCGCAAAATTAAAATCAATGACATAAAAACGGTCATATTTTTTACAACCTTTAAAGTTATATATATTAATGCAGATAACAACATAATCATTCCACAAGCCCATAAAGGTATGCCATATCGAAATCCGAGTTCATTTGACCAAGTTATGGGCTTGTAAGGATGGAAAAAAGGCCCATTTCAGTAAACCTTCGCAAAATTAAAATCAATGACATAAAAACGGTCGTATTTTCTAATACCTCGAAAGTTATATATTTTAATGCGGATAACATCATAATCATTCCACAAGCCCATAAAGGTATGCCATATCAAAATCCGAGTCCTTTTGACCAAGTAATGGGCTTTTAAAGATGTAAAGAAGGCCCATTTCTGTAAACCTTCTCAAAATTAAAATCAATGACATAAAAACGGTTTTTTTTTTGTACTACCTTTAAAGTTATATATTTTAATACAGATTAGAACAAAATCATTCCACAAGCCCATAAGGGTACGCCCTATCGAAATCCGAGTTCATTTGACCAAGTTATGGGCTTTTAAAGATGGAAAGAAGGCCCATTTCAGTAAACCTTCGCAAAACTAAAATCATTGACATAAAAACGGTCATATTTTTTACTACCTTTAAAGATATGTATTTAAATGCAGATAACAACATAATCATTCCACAAGCCCATAAAGGTACGCCATATCGAAATCCGAGTTCATTTGACCAAACTATGGGCTTTTAAAGATGGAAACAATGCCCATTTCAGTAAACCTTCGACAATTTAAAATCAATGACATTAAAACGGTCATAATTTTTATTACCTTTAAAGTTATATATATTAATGCAGATAACAACATTATCATTCCACAAGCCCACAAAGGTGTGCCATATCGAAATCCGAGTTCATTTGACTAAGTTATGGGCTTTTAAAGATGGAAAGAAGGCCCATTTCAGTAAACTTTCGCAAAATTAAAATCAATGACATAAAAACGGGCATATATTTTACTCCCTTTAATGTAACATATTTTAATGCAGATAACAACATTATCATTCCACAAGCTCACAAAGGTATGCCATACCGAAATCCGAGTTCATTTGACCAAGTAATGGGCTTTTAAAGATGGAAAGAAGGGCCATTTCAGTAAACCTTCGCAAAATTAAAATCAATGACATAAAAACGGTCATATCTTTTACTACCTTTAAAGTTATATATATTAATGCAGATAACAACATAATCATTCCACAAGCCCATAAAGGTATGCCATATCGAAATCCGAGTTCATTTGACCAAGTTATGGGCTTGTAAGGATGGAAAGAAGGCCCATTTCAGTAAACCTTCGCAAAATTAAAATCAATGACATAAAAACGGTCATATTTTTTTTTAAACTTTAAAGTTATATACTTTAATGCAGATAACAACATTATCTTTCCACAAGCCCACAAAGGTGTGCCATATCGAAATCCGAGTTCATTTGACTAAATTATAGGCTTTTAAAGATGGAAAGAAGGCCCATTTCAGTAAACCTTCGCAAAACTAAAATCAATGACATAAAAACGGTCATATTTTTTACTACCTTTAAAGATATGTATTTAAATGCAGATAACAACATAATCATTCCACAAGCCCATAAAGGTACGCCATATCGAAATCCGAGTTCATTTGACCAAATTATGGGCTTTTAAAGATGGAAACAATGCCCATTTCAGTAAACCTTCGACAATTTAAAATCAATGACATTAAAACGGTCATAATTTTTATTACCTTTAAAGTTATATATATTAATGCAGATAACAACATTATTATTCCACGAGCCCATAAAGGTATGCCATATCGAAATCCGAGTTCATTTGACTAAATTATAGGCTTTTAAAGATGAAAAGAAGGCCCATTTCAGTAAACCTTCGCAAAATTAAAATCAATGACATAAAAACGGTCATATCTTTTACTACCTTTAAAGTTATATATATTAATGCAGATAACAACATAATCATTCCACAAGCCCATAAAGGTCTGCCATATCGATGTCCGAGTCCTTTTGACCAAGTTTTGGGCTTGTAAGGATGGAAAGAAGGCCCATTTCAGTAATCCTTCGCAAAATTAAAATCAACGACATAAAAGCGGTCATATTTTTAACTACCTTTAAAGTTAAATGTTTAAGTGCGGATAACAGTATAATCATTCCACAAGCACATAAAGGTATACCATATCGAAATCCGAGTCCTTTTGACCAAGTTATGGGCTTTTAAAGGTGTAAAGAAAGCCCATTTCAGTAAACCTTTTCAAAAAGGAAAGAAGGCCCATTTCAGTAAACCTTCGCAAAATTAAAATGAATGACATAAAAACGGTCATGTTTTTCACTACCTTTAAAGTTATATATTTTAATGCAGATAGCAACACAATCATTCCACAAGACCATAAAGGAATGCCATATCGAAATCCGAGTTCATTTGACCAAGGTATGGGCTTATAAGGATGGAAAGAAGGCCCATTTCAGTAAACCTTCGAAAAATTAAAATCAACGACATAAAAACGGTCATATTTTTACCTACCTTTAAAGTTAAATGTTTAAGTGCGGATAACAGTATAACCATTCCACACGCACATAAAGGTATGCCATATCGAAATCCGAGTCCTTTTGACCAAGTTATGGGCTTTTAAAGATGTAAAGAAGGCCCATTTCATTAAACCTTCGCAAAATTAAAATCAATGACATAGAAACGGTCATATTTTTTACTACCTTTAAAGTTATATATTTTAATGCCGATAACAACATAATCATTCCACAAGACCATAAAGGTATGCCATATCGAAATCCGATTTCATTTGCCCAAGTTATGGGCTTTTAAAGATGGAAAAAAGCCCCATTTCTGTAAACCTTCTCAAAATTAAAATCAATGACATAAAAACGGTTATATTTTGTACTACCTTTAAAGTTATATATTTGAATACAGATAAGAACAAAATCATTCCACAAGCCCAAAAAAGTATGGCATATCGAAATCCGAGTTAATTTGACCAAGTTATGGGCTTTTAAAGTTGGAAAGACGGCCCATTTCAGTAAACTTTCGCATAATTAAAATCAATGACATAAAAACGGACATATTTTTTTATTAACAACATTATCATTTCACAAGCCCACAAAGGTGTGCCATATCGAAATCCGAGTTCATTTGACCATGCTATGGGCTTTTAATTTGAGGCTCATTTCAGTAAACCTTCGCAAAATTAAAAACAATGACATAAAAACGGTCATATTTTAAACTACCTTTAAAGGTAAATGGAGCGGATAACAGTATAATCATTCCACAAGCCCATAAAGGTATGCCGTATCGAAATCCGAGTTCATTTGACCAAGTTATGGGCTTTAAAAGATGTAAAGAAGGCCCATTTCAGTAAACCTTTGAAAATTAAAATCAATGACATAAAAACGGTCATACTATGTACTTCCTTTAAAAATATATATATTTTGCAGATAACAACATAATCATTCCACAAGCCCATAAAGGTATGCCGTATCGAAATCCGAGTTCATTTGACCAAGTTATGGGCTTTAAAAGATGTAAAGAAGGCCCATTTCAGTAAACCTTCGCAAAATTAAAATCAAAGACATAAAAACGGTCATATTTTTTACTAACTTTAAAGTTATATATTTTAATGCAGATAACAACATAATCCTTCACAAGCCCATAAAGGTATGCCATATCGAAATCCGAGTTCATTTGACCAAGTTATGGGCTTTAAAAGATGTAAAGAAGGCCCATTTCAGTAAACCTTTGAAAATTAAAATCAATGACATAAAAACGGTCATACTATGTACTTCCTTTAAAAATATATATATTTTGCAGATAACAACATTATTATTCCACAAGCCCACAAAGGTGTGCCATATCGAAATCCGAGTTCATTTGACCAAGTTATGGGCTTTTAAAGTTGGAAAGAAGGCCCATTTTAGTAAACTTTCGCAAAATTAAAATCAATGACATAAAAACGGTCATATTATTTTTTAAACTTTAAAGTTATATATTTTAATGCAGATAACAACATTATCATTCCACAAGCCCACAAAGGTGTGCCATATCGAAAACCGAGTTCATTTGACCAAGTTATGGGCTTTGAATTTCAGGCTCATTTCAGTAACCCTTCGCAAAATTGAAATCAATGACATAAAACGGTCATATTTTTACTACCTTTAAAGTTATATATATTAATGCAGATAACAACATTATTATTCCACGAGCCCATAAAGGTATGCCATATCGAAATCCGAGTTCATTTGACTAAATTATGGGCTTTTAAAGATGAAAAGAAGGCCCATTTCAGTAAACCTTCGCAAAATTAAAATCAATGACATAAAAACGGTCATATCTTTTAGTACCTTTAAAGTTATATATATTAATGCAGATAACAACATAATCATTCCACAAGCCCATAAAGGTATGCCATATCGAAATCCGAGTTCATTTGACCAAGTTATGGGCTTTTAAAGATGTAAAGAAGGCCCATTTCAGTAAACCTTCGCAAAATTAAAATCAATGACATAAAAACGGTCATATTTTTTTTTAAACTTTAAAGTTATATATTTTAATGCAGATAACAACATTATCTTTCCACAAGCCCACAAAGGTGTGCCATATCGAAATCCGATCTCATTTGACCAAGTTATGGGCTTTTAATTTCAGGCTCATTTCAGCCCACAAAGGTGTGCCATATCGAAATCCGAGTTCATTTGACCAAGTTATGGGCTTTTAAAGATGGTAAGAAGGCCCATTTCAGTAAGCTTTCGAAAAACTAAAATCAATGACATAAAAACGGTCATATTTTTAACTACCTTTAAATTTAAATGTTTAAGTGCAGATAACGGTATAATCACTTCACAAGCACATAAAGGTATGCCATATCGAAATCAGAGTCCTTTTGACCAAGTTATCCGCTTTTAAAGATGTAAAGAAGGCCCATTTCAGTAAACCTTCGCAAAATTAAAATCAAAGACATAAAAACGGTCATATTTTTTACTAACTTTAAAGTTATATATTTTAATGCAGATAACAACATAAACCTTCACAAGCCCATAAAGGTATGCCATATCGAAATCCGAGTTCATTTGACCAAGTTATGGGCTTTAAAAGATGTAAAGAAGGCCCATTTCAGTAAACCTTTGAAAATTAAAATCAATGACATAAAAACGGTCATACTATGTACTTCCTTTAAAAATATATATATATTTTGCAGATAACAACATTATCATTCCACAAGCCCACAAAGGTGTGCCATATCGAAATCCGAGTTCATTTGACCAAGTTATGGGCTTTTAAAGTTGGAAAGAAGGCCCATTTTAGTAAACTTTCGCAAAATTAAAATCAATGACATAAAAACGGTCATATTATTTTTTAAACTTTAAAGTTATATATTTTAATGCAGATAACAACATTATCATTCCACAAGCCCACAAAGGTGTGCCATATCGAAATCCGAGTTCATTTGACCAAGTTATGCGCTTTTAATTTCAGGCTCATTTCAGTAACCCTTCGCAAAATTGAAATCAATGACATAAAACGGTCATATTTTTACTACCTTTAAAGTTATATATATTAATGCAGATAACAACATTATTATTCCACGAGCCCATAAAGGTATGCCATATCGAAATCCGAGTTCATTTGACTAAATTATGGGCTTTTAAAGATGAAAAGAAGGCCCATTTCAGTAAACCTTCGCAAAATTAAAATCAATGACATAAAAACGGTCATATCTTTTAGTACCTTTAAAGTTATATATATTAATGCAGATAACAACATAATCATTCCACAAGCCCATAAAGGTATGCCATATCGAAATCCGAGTTCATTTGACCAAGTTATGGGCTTTTAAAGATGTAAAGAAGGCCCATTTCAGTAAACCTTCGCAAAATTAAAATCAATGACATAAAAACGGTCAAGTTATGGGCTTTTAAAGATGGTAAGAAGGCCCATTTCAGTAAGCTTTCGAAAAACTAAAATCAATGACATAAAAACGGTCATATTTTTTACTACCTTTAAAGTTATATATTTTAATGCAGATAACAACATTATCATTCCACAAGCCCACAAAGGTGTGCCATATCGAAATCCGAGTTCATTTGACCAAGTTATGGGCTTTTAATTTCAGTCTCATTTCAGTAAACCTTCGCAAAATTAAAATCAATAACATAAAAACGGTCATATCTTTTACTTCCTTTAAAGTTATATATATTAATGCAGATAACAACATAATCATTCCACAAGCCCATAAAGGTATGCCATATCGAAATCCGAGCTCATTTGACCAAGTTATGGGCTTTTAAAGATGTAAAGAAAGCCCATTTCAGTAAACCTTCGCAAAACTAAAATCAATGACATAAAAACGGTCATATTTTTAACTACCTTTAAAGTTAAATGTTTAAGTGCGGATAACAATATAATCATTCCACAAGCACATAAAGGTATGCTATATCGAAATCCGAGTCCTTTTGACCAAGTTATGGGCTTGTAAGGATGGAAAGAAGGCCCATTTCAGTAAACCTTCGCAAAATTAAAATCAACGACATAAAAACGGTCATATTTTTAACTACCTTTAAAGTTAAAAGTTTAAGTGCGGATAACAGTATAATCATTCCACAAGCACATAAAGGTATGCCATATCGAAATCCGAGTCCTTTTGACCAAGTTATGGGCTTTTAAAGATGTAAGGAAGGCCCATTTCATTAAACCTTCGCAAAATTAAAATCAATGACATAGAAATGGTCATATTTTTTACTACCTTTAAAAATATATATTTTAATGCCGATAACAACATAATCATTCCACAAGACCATAAAGGTATGCCATATCGAAATCCGAGTTCATTTGACCAAGTTATGGGCTTTTAAAGATGGAAAGACGGCCCATTTCCCATTTCAGTAAGCCTTTGAAAATTAAAATCAATGACATAAAAACATTCATACTATGTACTTCCTTTAAAAATATATATATTTTGCAGATAACAACATAATCATTCCACAAGCCCATAAAGGTATGCCATATCGAAATCCGAGTTCATTTGACCAAGTTATGGGCTTTTAAAGATGTAAAGAAGGCCCATTTCAGTAAACCTTCGCAAAATTAAAATCAATGACATAAAAACGGTCATATTTTTTTTTAAACTTTAAAGTTATATATTTTAATGCAGATAACAACATTATCTTTCCACAAGCCCACAAAGGTGTGCCATATCGAAATCCGAGTTCATTTGACCAAGTTATGGGCTTTTAAAGTTGGAAAGAAGGCCCATTTTAGTAAACTTTCGCAAAATTAAAATCAATGACATAAAAACGGTCATATTATTTTTTAAACTTTAAAGTTATATATTTTAATGCAGATAACAACATTATCATTCCACAAGCCCACAAAGGTGTGCCATATCGAAATCCGAGTTCATTTGACCAAGTTATGGGCTTTTAAAGATGGTAAGAAGGCCCATTTCAGTAAGCTTTCGAAAAACTAAAATCAATGACATAAAAACGGTCATATTTTTAACTACCTTTAAATTTAAATGTTTAAGTGCAGATAACGGTATAATCACTTCACAAGCACATAAAGGTATGCCATATCGAAATCAGAGTCCTTTTGACCAAGTTATCCGCTTTTAAAGATGTAAAGAAGGCCCATTTCAGTAAACCTTCGCAAAATTAAAATCAAAGACATAAAAACGGTCATATTTTTTACTAACTTTAAAGTTATATATTTTAATGCAGATAACAACATAATCCTTCACAAGCCCATAAAGGTATGCCATATCGAAATCCGAGTTCATTTGACCAAGTTATGGGCTTTAAAAGATGTAAAGAAGGCCCATTTCAGTAAACCTTTGAAAATTAAAATCAATGACATAAAAACGGTCATACTATGTACTTCCTTTAAAAATATATATATATTTTGCAGATAACAACATTATCATTCCACAAGCCCACAAAGGTGTGCCATATCGAAATCCGAGTTCATTTGACCAAGTTATGGGCTTTTAAAGTTGGAAAGAAGGCCCATTTTAGTAAACTTTCGCAAAATTAAAATCAATGACATAAAAACGGTCATATTATTTTTTAAACTTTAAAGTTATATATTTTAATGCAGATAACAACATTATCATTCCACAAGCCCACAAAGGTGTGCCATATCGAAATCCGAGTTCATTTGACCAAGTTATGCGCTTTTAATTTCAGGCTCATTTCAGTAACCCTTCGCAAAATTGAAATCAATGACATAAAACGGTCATATTTTTACTACCTTTAAAGTTATATATATTAATGCAGATAACAACATTATTATTCCACGAGCCCATAAAGGTATGCCATATCGAAATCCGAGTTCATTTGACTAAATTATGGGCTTTTAAAGATGAAAAGAAGGCCCATTTCAGTAAACCTTCGCAAAATTAAAATCAATGACATAAAAACGGTCATATCTTTTAGTACCTTTAAAGTTATATATATTAATGCAGATAACAACATAATCATTCCACAAGCCCATAAAGGTATGCCATATCGAAATCCGAGTTCATTTGACCAAGTTATGGGCTTTTAAAGATGTAAAGAAGGCCCATTTCAGTAAACCTTCGCAAAATTAAAATCAATGACATAAAAACGGTCAAGTTATGGGCTTTTAAAGATGGTAAGAAGGCCCATTTCAGTAAGCTTTCGAAAAACTAAAATCAATGACATAAAAACGGTCATATTTTTTACTACCTTTAAAGTTATATATTTTAATGCAGATAACAACATTATCATTCCACAAGCCCACAAAGGTGTGCCATATCGAAATCCGAGTTCATTTGACCAAGTTATGGGCTTTTAATTTCAGTCTCATTTCAGTAAACCTTCGCAAAATTAAAATCAATAACATAAAAACGGTCATATCTTTTACTTCCTTTAAAGTTATATATATTAATGCAGATAACAACATAATCATTCCACAAGCCCATAAAGGTATGCCATATCGAAATCCGAGCTCATTTGACCAAGTTATGGGCTTTTAAAGATGTAAAGAAAGCCCATTTCAGTAAACCTTCGCAAAACTAAAATCAATGACATAAAAACGGTCATATTTTTAACTACCTTTAAAGTTAAATGTTTAAGTGCGGATAACAATATAATCATTCCACAAGCACATAAAGGTATGCTATATCGAAATCCGAGTCCTTTTGACCAAGTTATGGGCTTGTAAGGATGGAAAGAAGGCCCATTTCAGTAAACCTTCGCAAAATTAAAATCAACGACATAAAAACGGTCATATTTTTAACTACCTTTAAAGTTAAAAGTTTAAGTGCGGATAACAGTATAATCATTCCACAAGCACATAAAGGTATGCCATATCGAAATCCGAGTCCTTTTGACCAAGTTATGGGCTTTTAAAGATGTAAGGAAGGCCCATTTCATTAAACCTTCGCAAAATTAAAATCAATGACATAGAAATGGTCATATTTTTTACTACCTTTAAAAATATATATTTTAATGCCGATAACAACATAATCATTCCACAAGACCATAAAGGTATGCCATATCGAAATCCGAGTTCATTTGACCAAGTTATGGGCTTTTAAAGATGGAAAGACGGCCCATTTCCCATTTCAGTAAGCCTTTGAAAATTAAAATCAATGACATAAAAACATTCATACTATGTACTTCCTTTAAAAATATATATATTTTGCAGATAACAACATAATCATTCCACAAGCCCATAAAGGTATGCCATATCGAAATCCGAGTTCATTTGACCAAGTTATGGGCTTTTAAAGTTGGAAAGAAGGCCCATTTTAGTAAACTTTCGCAAAATTAAAATCAATGACATAAAAACGGTCATATTTTTAACTACCCTTAAAGTAATATATTTTAATGCAGATAACAACATTATCATTCCACAAGCCCACAAAGGTGTGCCATATCGAAAACCGAGTTCATTTGACCAAGTTATGGGCTTTTAATTTTTGGCTCATTTCAGTAAACCTTCGCAAAATTAAAATCAAACGGTCATATTTTTAACTACCTTTAAAGTTAAATCTTTAAGTGCGGATAACAGTATAATCATTCCACAAGCACAAAAGGTATGCCATATCGAAATCCGAGTCCTTTTGACCAAGTTATGGGCTTTTAAAGTTGGAAAGAAGGCCCATTTTAGTAAACTTTCGCAAAATTAAAATCAATGACATAAAAACGGTCATATTTTTAACTACCCTTAAAGTAATATATTTTAATGCAGATAACAACATTATTATTCCACGAGCCCATAAAGGTATGCCATATCGAAATCCGAGTTCATTTGACTAAATTATGGGCTTTTAAAGATGAAAAGAAGGCCCATTTCAGTAAACCTTCGCAAAATTAAAATCAATGACATAAAAACGGTCATATCTTTTACTACCTTTAAAGTTATATATATTAATGCAGATAACAACATAATCATTCCACAAGCCCATAAAGGTATGCCATATCGATATCCGAGTTCATTTAACCAAGTTATGGGCTTTTAAAGATGTAAAGAAGGCCCATTTCAGTAAACCTTCGCAAAATTAAAATCAATGACATAAAAACGGTCATATTTTTTTTTAACCTTTAAAGTTATATATTTTAATGCAGATAACAACATTATCTTTCCACAAGCCCACAAAGGTGTGCCATATCGAAATCCGAGCTCATTTGACCATGCTATGGGCTTTTAATTTCAGGCTCATTTCACTAAACCTTCGCAAAATTAAAATCAAACGGTCATATTTTTAACTACCTTTAAAGTTAAATGTTTAAGTGCGGATAACAGTATAATCATTCCACAAGCACAAAAGGTATGCCATATCGAAATCCGAGTCCTTTTGACCAAGTTATGGGCTTGTAAGGATGGAAAGAAGGCCCATTTCAGTAAACCTTCGCAAAATTAAAATCAACGACATAAAAACGGTCATATTTTTAACTACCTTTAAAGTTAAATGTTTAAGTGCGGATAACAGTATAATCATTCCACAAGCACATAAAGGTATGCCATATCGAAATCCGAGTCCTTTTGACCAAGTTATGGGCTTTTAAAGATGTGAAGAAGGCCCATTTCAGTAAACCTTCGCAAAATTAAAATCAATGACATAAAAACGGTCATATTATGTACTTCCTTTAAAAATATATATATTTTGCAGATAACAACATAATCATTCCACATGTCCATAAAGGCATGCCATATCGCAATCCGAGTTTATTTGACTAAGTTATGGGCTTTTAAAGATGGAAAGAAGGCCCATTTCTGAAAACCTTCTCAAAAGTAAAATCAATGACATAAAAACGGTTATATTTCGTACTACCTTTAAAGTTTTATATATTTTAATACAGATTGGAACAAAATCATTCCACAAGCCCAAAAAGGTATGCCATATCGAAATCCGAGTTCATTTAACCAAGATATGGGCTTTTAAAGATGGAAAGAAGGCCCAATTCAGTAAACTTTCGCAAAATTAAAATCAATGACATAAAAACGGTCATATTTTGTACTACCTTCAAAGTTATATATTTTAATGCAGATAACAACATTATCATTCCACAAGCCCACAAAGGTGTGCCATATCGAAATCCGAGTTCATTTGACCAAGTTATGGGCTTTTAATTTCAGGCTCATTTCAGTAAACCTTCGCAAAATTAAAATCAATGACATAAAAACGGTCATATTTTTAACTACCTTTAAATTTAAATGTTTAAGTGCAGATAACAGTATAATCATTCCACAAGCACATAAAGGTATGCCATATCGAAATAAGAGTCCTTTTGACCAAGTTATGCGCTTTTAAAGATGTAAGGAAGGCCCATTTCAGTAAACCTTCGCAAAATTAAAATCAATGACATAAAAACGGTCATATTTTTTACTAACTTTAAAGTTATATATTTTAATGCAGATAACAACATAATCCTTCACAAGCCCATAAAGGTATGCCATATCGAAATCCGAGTTCATTTGACCAAGTTATGGGCTTTTAAAGATGGTAAGAAGGCCCATTTCAGTAAGCTTTCGAAAAACTAAAATCAATGACATTAAAACGGTCATATTTTTTACTACCTTTAAAGTTATATATATTAATGCAGATAACAACATTATCATTCCACAAGCCCACAAAGGTGTGCCATATCGAAATCCGAGTTCATTTGACCAAGTTATGGGCTTTTAATTGCAGGCTCATTTCAGTAAACCGTCGCAAAATTAAAATCAATAACATAAAAACGGTCATACCTTTAAAGTTATATATATTAATGCAGATAACAACATAATCATTCCACAAGCCCATAAAGGTATGCCATATCGAAATCCGAGCTCATTTGACCAAGTGATGGGCTTTTAAAGATGTAAAGAAAGCCCATTTCAGTAAACCGTCGCAAAACTAAAATCAATGACATAAAAACGGTCATATTTTTAACTTCCTGTAAAGTTAAATGTTTAAGTGCGGATAACAGTATAATCATTCCACAAGCACATAAAGGTATGCCATATCGAAATCCGAGTCCTTTTGACCAAGTTATGGGCTTGTAAGGATGGAAAGAAGGCCCATTTCAGTAAACCTTCGCAAAATTAAAATCAACGACATAAAAACGGTCATATTTTTAACTACCTTTAAAGTTAAATGTTTAAGTGCGGATAACAGTATAATCATTCCACAAGCACATAAAGGTATACCATATCGAAGTCCGAGTCCTTTTGACCAAGTTATGGGCTTTTAAAGATGTAAAGAAGGCCCATTTCAGTAAACCTTTGCAAAATTAAAATCAATGACATAAAAACGGTCATATTATTATATTATATTTTGCAGATAACAACATAATCATTCCATAAAGGCATGCCATATCGCAATCCGAGTTTATTTGACTAAGTTATGGGCTTTTAAAGATGGAAAGAAGGCCCATTTCTGTAAACCTTCTCAAAAGTAAAATAAATGACATAAAAACGGTTATATTTCGTACTACCTTTAACGTTATATATTTTAATACAGATTGGAACAAAATCATTCCACAAGCCCAAAAAGGTATGCCATATCGAAATCCGAGTTCATTTAACCAAGTTATGGGCTTTTAAAGATGGAAAGAAGGCCCAATTCAGTAAACTTTCGCAAAATTAAAATCAATGACATAAAAACGGTCATATTTTGTACTACCTTCAAAGTTATATACTTTAATGCAGATAACAACATTATCATTCCACAAGCCCACAAAGGTGTGCCATATCGAAATCCGAGTTCATTTGACCAAGTTATGGGCTTTTAATTTCAGGCTCATTTCAGTAAACCTTCGCAAAATTAAAATCAATGACATGAAAGCGGTCATATTTTTAACTACCTTTAAATTTAAATGTTTAAGTGCAGATAACAGTATAATCATTCCACAAGCACATAATGGTATGCCATATCGAAATCAGAGTCCTTTTGACCAAGCTATGCGCTTTTAAAGATGTAAAGGAGGCCCATTTCAGTAAATTTTCGCAAAATTAAAATCAATGACATGAAAACGGTCATATTTTTTACTAACTTTAAAGTTATATATTTTAATGCAGATAACAACATAATCCTTCACAAGCCCATAAAGGTATGCCATATCGAAATCGGAGTTTATTTGACCAAGTTATGGGCTTTTAAAGATGGTAAGAAGGCCCATTTCAGTAACCTCTCGAAAAACTAAGATCAATGACATAAAAACGGTCATATTTTTTACTACCTTTAAAGTTATATATTTTAAAGCAGATAACAACATTATCATTCCACAAGTCCACAAAGGTGTGCCATATCGAAATCCGAGTTCATTTGACCAAGTTATGGGCTTTTAATTTCAGGCTCATTTCAGTAAACCTTCGCAAAATTAAAATCAATAACATAAAAACGGTCATATCTTTTACTACCTTTAAAGTTATATATATTAATGCAGATAACAACATAATCATTCCACAAGCCCATAAAGGTATGCCATATCGAAATCCGAGCTCATTTGACCAAGTTATGGGCTTTTAAAGATGTAAAGAAACCTTCGCAAAACTAAAATCAATGACATAAAAACGGTCATATTTTTAACTACCTTTAAAGTTAAATGTTTAAGTGCGGATAACAGTATAATCATTCCACAAGCACATAAAGGTATGCCATATCGAAATCCGAGTCCTTTTGACCAAGTTATGGGGTTGTAAGGATGGAAAGAAGGCCCATTTCAGTAAACCTTCGCAAAATTAAAATCAACGACATAAAAACGGTCATATTTTTAACTACCTTTAAAGTTAAATGTTTAAGTGCGGATAACAGTATAATCATTCCACAAGCACATAAAGGTATGCCATATCGAAATCCGAGTCCTTTTGAACAAGTTATGGGCTTTTAAAGATGTAAAGAAGGCCCATTTCAGTAAACCTTCGCAAAATTAAAATCAATGACATAAAAACGGTCATATCTTTTACTACCCTTAAAGTTTTATATTAATGCAGATAACAACATAATCATTCCACAAGCCCATTAAGGTATGCCATATCGAAATCCGAATTCATTTGACCAAGTTATGGGCTTTTAAAGATGTAAAGAAGGCCCATTTCAGTAAACCTTTGAAACTAAAATCAATGACATAAAAACGGTCATGTTATGTACTTCCTTTAAAAATATATATATTTTGCAGATATTAACATAATCATTCCACAAGCCCATAAAGGTATGCCATATCAAAATCCTAGTTCATTTGACCAAGTTATGGGCTTTTAAAGATGGAAAAAAGGCCCATTTCTGTAAACCTTCTCAAAATTAAAATCAATGACATTAAAACGGTTATATTTTGTATTACCTTTAAAGTTATATAATTTAATACAGATTAGAACAAAATCATTCCACAAGCCCAAAAAGGTATGCCATATCGAAATCCGAGTTCATTTGACCAAGTTATGGGCTTTTAAAGTTGGAAAGAAGGCCCATTTCAGTAAACCTTCGCAAAATTAAAATCAATGACATAAAAACGGTCATATTTTTTGTTTAAACTTTAAAGTTATATATTTTAATGCAGATAACAACATTATCTTTCCACAAGCCCACAAAGGTGTGCCATATCGAAATCCGAGCTCATTTGACCATGCTATGGGCTTTTAATTTCAGGCTCATTTCACTAAACCTTCGCAAAATTAAAATCAAACGGTCATATTTTTAACTACCTTTAAAGTTAAATGTTTAAGTGCGGATAACAGTGTAATCATTCCACAAGCACATAAAACGGTCACCATCAAAACGGTCATATTTTTAACTACCTTTAAAGTTAAATGTTTAAGTGCGGATAACGGTGTAATCACTCCACAAGCACATAAAGGTATGCCATATCGAAGTCCGAGTCCTTTTGACCAAATTATGGGCTTGTAAGGATGGAAAGAAGGCCCATTTCAGTAAACCTTCGCAAAATTAAAATCAACGACATAAAAACGGTCATATTTTTAACTACCTTTAAAGTTAAATGTTTAAGTGCGGATAACAGTATAATCATTCCACAAGCACATAAAGGGATACCATATCGAAATCCAAATCCTTTTGACCAAGTTATGGGCTTTTAAAGATGTAAAGAAGGCCCATTTCAGTAAACCTTCGCAAAATTAAAATCAATGACATAAAAACGGTCATATTATGTACTTCCTTTAAAAATATATATATTTTGCAGGTAACAACATAATCATTCCACATGTCCATAAAGGCATGCCATATCGCAATCCGAGTTTATTTGACTAAGTTATGGGCTTTTAAAGATGGAAAGAAGGCCCATTTCTGTAAACCTTCTCAAAATTAAAATCAATGACATAAAAACGGTTATATTTCGTACTACCTTTAAAGTTATATATTTTAATACAGGTTGGAACAAAATCATTCCACAAGCCCAAAAAGGTATGCCATATCGAAATCCGAGTTCATTTGACCAAGTTATGGGCTTTTAAAGATGGTAAGAAGGCCCATTTCAGTAAGCTTTCGCAAAACTAAAATCAATGACATAAAAACGGTCATAATTTTTACTACCTTTAAAGTTATATATTTTAATACAGATAACAACATTATCATTCCACAACCCCACAAAGGTGTGCCATATCGAAATCCGAGTTCATTTGACCATGTTATGGGCTTTTAATTTCAGGCTCATTTCAGTAAACCTTCGCAAAATTAAAATCAACGACATAAAAACGGTCGTATTTTTAACTACCTTTAAAGTTAAATGTTTAAGTGCGGATAACAGTATAATCATTCCACAAGCACATAAAGGTATACCATATCGAAATCCGAGTCCTTTTGACCAAGTTATGGGCTTTTAAAGATGTAAAGAAGGCCCATTTCAGTAAACCTTCGCAAAATTAAAATCAATGACATAAAAACGGTCATATTATGTACTTCCTTTAAAAATATATATATTTTGCAGGTAACAACATAATCATTCCACATGTCTATAAAGGCATGCCATATCGCAATCCGAGTTTATTTGACTAAGTTATGGGCTTTTAAAGATGGAAAGAAGGCCCAATTCTGTAAACCTTCTCAAAAGTAAAATCAATGACATAAAAACGGTTATATTTCGTACTACCTTTAAAGTTATATATTTTAATACAGATTGGAACAAAATCATTCCACAAGCCCAAAAAGGTATGCCATATCGAAATCCGAGTTCATTTAACCAAGTTATGGGCTTTTAAAGATGGAAAGAAGGCCCAATTCAGTAAACTTTCGCAAAATTAAAATCAATGACATAAAAACGGTCATATTTTGTACTACCTTCAAAGTTATATACTTTAATGCAGATAACAACATTATCATTCCACAAGCCCACAAAGGTGTGCCAAATCGAAATCCGAGTTCATTTGACCAAGTTATGGGCTTTTAATTTCAGGCTCATTTCAGTAAACCTTCGCAAAATTAAAATCAATGACATAAAAACGGTCATATTTTTAACTACCTTTAAATTTAAATGTTTAAGTGCAGATAACAGTATAATCATTCCACTAGCACATAAAGGTATGCCATATCGAAATCAGAGTCCTTTTGACCAAGTTATGCGCTTTTAAAGATGTAAAGAAGGCCCATTTCAGTAAACCTTCGCAAAATTAAAATCAAAGACATAAAAACGGTCATATTTTTTACTAACTTTAAAGTTATATATTTTAATGCAGATAACAACATAATCCTTCACAAGCCCATAAAGGTATGCCATATCGAAATCGGAGTTCATTTGACCAAGTTATGGGCTTTTAAAGATGGTAAGAAGGCCCATTTCAGTAAGCTCTCGAAAAACTAAAATCAATGACATAAAACGGTCATAATTTTTATTACCTTTAAAGTTATATATTTTAATGCAGATAACAACATTATCATTCCACAAGCCCACAAAGGTGTGCCATATCGAAATCCGAGTTCCTTTGACCAAGTTATGGGCTTTTAATTTCAGGCTCATTTCAGTAAACCTTCGCAAAATTAAAATCAATAACATAAAAACGGTCATATCTTTTACTACCTTTAAAGTTATATATATTAATGCAGATAACAACATAATCATTCCACAAGCCCATAAAGGTGTGCCATTACGAAATCCGAGTTATTTTGACTAAATTATGGGCTTTTAAAAATGAAAAGAAGGCCCATTTCAGTAAACCTTCGCAAAATTAAAATCAATGACATAAAAACGGTCATATTTTTTTTTAAACTTTAAAGTTATATATTTTAATGCAGATAACAACATTATCATTCCACAACCCCACAAAGGTGTGCCATATCGAAATCCGAGTTCATTTGACCATGTTATGGGCTTTTAATTTCAGGCTCATTTCAGTAAACCTTCGCAAAATTAAAATCATTGACATAAAAACGGTCATATTTTTATCTACCTTTAAAGTTAAATGTTTAAGTGCGGATAACAGTGTAATCCTTCCACAAGCACATAAAGGTATGCCATATCGAAGTCCGAGTCCTTTTGACCAAGTTATGGGCTTGTAAGGATGGAAAGAAGGCCCATTTCAGTAAACCTTCGCAAAATTAAAATCAACGACATAAAAACGGTCATATTTTTAACTACCTTAAAAGTTAAATGTTTAAGTGCGGATAACAGTATAATCATTCCACAAGCACATAAAGGTATACCATATCGAAATCCAAATCCTTTTGACCAAGTTATGGGCTTTTAAAGATGTAAAGAAGGCCCATTTCAGTAAACCTTCGCAAAATTAAAAACGGTCATATTATGTACTTCCTTTAAAAATATATATATTTTGCAGATAACAACATAATCATTTTACATGTCCATAAAGGCATGCCATATCGCAATCCGAGTTTATTTGACTAAGTTATGGGCTTTTAAAGATGGAAAGAAGGCCCATTTCTGTAAACCTTCTCAAAATTAAAATCAATGACATAAAAACGGTTATATTTCGTACTACCTTTAAAGTTATATATTTTAATAAAGATTGGAACAAAATTATTCCACAAGCCCAAAAAGGTATGCCATATCGAAATCCGAGTTCATTTGACCAAGCTATGGGCTTTTAAAGATGGTAAGAAGGCCCATTTCAGTAAGCTTTCGCAAAACTAAAATCAATGACATAAAAACGGTCATAATTTTTACTACCTTTAAAGTTATATATTTTAATACAGATAACAACATTATCATTCCACAACCCCACAAAGGTGTGCCATATCGAAATCCGAGTTCATTTGACCATGTTATGGGCTTTTAATTTCAGGCTCATTTCAGTAAACCTTCGCAAAATTAAAATCAATAACATAAAAACGGTCATATTTTTATCTACCTTTAAAGTTAAATGTTTAAGTGCGGATAACAGTATAATCATTCCACAAGCACATAAGGAGTCCTTTTGACCAAGTTATGGGCTTTTAAAGGTGTAAAGAAGGCCCATTTCAGTAAACCTTCGTTAAATAAAAATCAATGACATAAACACGGTCATATCTATTACTACCTTTAAAGTTATATATATTAATGCAGATAACAACAAAATCATTCCACAAGCCCATAAAGGTATGCCATAACGAAATCCGAGTTCATTTGACCAAGTTATGGGCTTTTAAAGATGGTAAGAAGGCCCATTTCAGTAAGCCTTCGCAAAATTAAAATCAATGACATAAAAACGGTCAAATCTTTTACTACCCTTCAAGTTTTATATTTTAAAGCAGATAACAACATTATCATTCCACAAGCCCACAAAGGTGTGCCATATCGAAAACCGAGTTCATTTGACCAAGTTATGGGCTTTTAATTTCAGGCTCATTTCAGTAAACCTTCGCAAAATTAAAATCAATGACATAAAAACGGTCATATTTTTTACTACCTTTAAAGTTATATATATTAATGCAGATAACAACATTATCATTCCACAAGCCCATAAAGGTATGCCATATCGAAATCCGAGTTAATTTGACTAAATAATGGGCTTTTAAAGATGAAAAGAAGGCCCATTTCAGTAAACCTTCGCAAAATTAAAATCAATGACATAAAAACGGTCATATTTTTTTTTTAAACTTTAAAGTTATATATTTTAATGCAGATAACAACATTATCTTTCCACAAGCCCACAAAGGTGTGCCATATCGAAATCCGAGCTCATTTGACCATGCTATGGGCTTTTAATTTCAGGCTCATTTCACTAAACCTTCGCAAAATTAAAATCAATGACATAAAAACGGTCATATTTTTATCTACCTTTAAAGTTAAATGTTTAAGTGCGGATAACAGTGTAATCCTTCCACAAGCACATAAAGGTATGCCATATCGAAGTCCGAGTCCTTTTGACCAAGTTATGGGCTTGTAAGGATGGAAAGAAGGCCCATTTCAGAAAACCTTCGCAAAATTAAAATCAACGACATAAAAACGGTCATATTTTTAACTACCTTAAAAGTTAAATGTTTAAGTGCGGATAACAGTATAATCATTCCACAAGCACATAAAGGTATACCATATCGAAATCCAAATCCTTTTGACCAAGTTATGGGCTTTTAAAGATGTAAAGAAGGCCCATTTCAGTAAACCTTCGCAAAATTAAAAACGGTCATATTATGTACTTCCTTTAAAAATATATATATTTTGCAGATAACAACATAATCATTTTACATGTCCATAAAGGCATGCCATATCGCAATCCGAGTTTATTTGACTAAGTTATGGGCTTTTAAAGATGGAAAGAAGGCCCATTTCTGTAAACCTTCTCAAAATTAAAATCAATGACATAAAAACGGTTATATTTCGTACTACCTTTAAAGTTATATATTTTAATAAAGATTGGAACAAAATTATTCCACAAGCCCAAAAAGGTATGCCATATCGAAATCCGAGTTCATTTGACCAAGCTATGGGCTTTTAAAGATGGTAAGAAGGCCCATTTCAGTAAGCTTTCGCAAAACTAAAATCAATGACATAAAAACGGTCATAATTTTTACTACCTTTAAAGTTATATATTTTAATACAGATAACAACATTATCATTCCACAACCCCACAAAGGTGTGCCATATCGAAATCCGAGTTCATTTGACCATGTTATGGGCTTTTAATTTCAGGCTCATTTCAGTAAACCTTGGCAAAATTAAAATCAATGACATAAAAACGGTCATATTTTTATCTACCTTTAAAGTTAAATGTTTAAGTGCGGATAACAGTATAATCATTCCACAAGCACATAAGGAGTCCTTTTGACCAAGTTATGGGCTTTTAAAGGTGTAAAGAAGGCCCATTTCAGTAAACCTTCGCAAAATAAAAATCAATGACATAAACACGGTCATATCTATTACTACCTTTAAAGTTATATATATTAATGCAGATAACAACATAATCATTCCACAAGCCCATAAAGGTATGCCATAACGAAATCCGAGTTCATTTGACCAAGTTATGGGCTTTTAAAGATGGTAAGAAGGCCCATTTCAGTAAGCCTTCGCAAAATTAAAATCAATGACATAAAAACGGTCAAATCTTTTACTACCCCTAAAGTTTTATATTTTAATGCAGATAACAACATTATCATTCCACAAGCCCACAAAGATGTGCCATATCGAAATCCGAGTTCATTTGACCAAGTTATGGGCTTTTAATTTCAGGCTCATTTCAGTAAACCTTCGCAAAATTAAAATCAAACGGTCATATTTTTAACTACCTTTAAAGTTAAATGTTTAAGTGCGGATAACAGTGTAATCATTCCACAAGCACATAAAACGGTCACCATCAAAACGGTCATATTTTTAACTACCTTTAAAGTTAAATGTTTAAGTGCGGATAACGGTGTAATCACTCCAAAAGCACATAAAGGTATGCCATATCGAAGTCCGAGTCCTTTTGACCAAATTATGGGCTTGTAAGGATGGAAAGAAGGCCCATTTCAGTAAACCTTCGCAAAATTAAAATCAACGACATAAAAACGGTCATATTTTTAACTACCTTTAAAGTTAAATGTTTAAGTGCGGATAACAGTATAATCATTCCACAAGCACATAAAGGTATACCATATCGAAATCCAAATCCTTTTGACCAAGTTATGGGCTTTTAAAGATGTAAAGAAGGCCCATTTCAGTAAACCTTCGCAAAATTATAATCAATGACATAAAAACGGTCATATTATGTACTTCCTTTAAAAATATATATATTTTGCAGGTAACAACATAATCATTCCACATGTCCATAAAGGCATGCCATATAGCAATCCGAGTTTATTTGACTAAGTTATGGGCTTTTAAAGATGGAAAGAAGGCCCATTTCTGTAAACCTTCTCAAAATTAAAATCAATGACATAAAAACGGTTATATTTCGTACTACCTTTAAAGTTATATATTTTAATGCAGATAACAACATTATCATTCCACTAGCCCACAAAGGTGTGACATATCGAAATCCGAGTTCATTTGACCAAGTTATGGGCTTTTAACTTCAGGCTCATTTCAGTAAACCTTCGCAAAATTAAAATCAATGACATAAAAACGGTCATATTATGTACTTCCTTTAAAAATATATATTTTTTGCAGATAACAACATAATCATTCCACATGTCCATAAAGGCATGCCATATCGCAATCCGAGTTTATTTGACTAAGTTATGGGCTTTTAAAGATGTACAGAAGGCCCATTTCTGTAAACCTTCTCAAAATTAAAATCAATGACATAAAAACGGTCATATTTTTAGCTACCTTTAAAGTTAAATGTTTAAGTGCGGATAACAGTATAATCATTCCACAAGCACATAAAGGTATGCCATATCGAAATCCGAGTCCTTTTGACCAAGTTATGGGCTTTTAAAGATGTAAAGAAGGCCCATTTCAGTAAACCTTCGCAATATTAAAATCAATGACATAAAAACGGTCATATTATTTACTTCCTTTAAAAATATATATATTTTGCAGATAACAACATAATCATTCCACATGTCCATAGAGGCATGCCATATAGCAATCCGAGTTTATTTGACTAAGTTATGGGCTTTTAAAGATGGAAAGAAGGCCCTTTTCTGTAAACCTTCTCAAAATTAAAATCAATGACATAAAAACGGTTATATTTCGTACTACCTTTAAAGTTATATATTTTAAAACAGATTGGAGCAAAATCATTCCACAAGCCCAAAAAGGTATGCCATATCGAAATCCGAGTTCATTTGACCAAGTTATGGGCTTTTAAAGATGGTAAGAAGGCCCATTTCAGTAAGCTTTCGCAAAACTAAAATCAATGACATAAAAACGGTCATAATTTTTACTACCTTTAAAGTTATATATTTTAATACAGATAACAACATTATCATTCCACAAGCCCACAAAGGTGTGCCATATCGAAATCCGAGTTATGGGCTTATAATTTCAGGCTCATTTCAGTAAACCTTCGCAAAATTAAAATCAATGACATAAAAATGGTCATATTTTTATCTACCTTTAAAGTTAAGGGGGGCACTCTATGAAACGGCAGAATAGATTGTCAGTTTTCTTCTTTTTATTGTAAATCAACCAAAAAACACAGGATATTCCCGTTTACAATTTCTTTAGACATAAGTCTGAAGTTAAGAAAACAAGGTTTTGTTTGTAAAAAAAATTAAAAATGGCGGACATATTGAACATCGCCCACGGCTGGTTTTAAAAAAGTTGTCTCCCCGTCCTCACGATATCGTCTCAAGTTGAAGTCTGAAACATACAAATTATATATCAAATTAATCAGCAGGCTTGTCTCAAGTGCATGAACCTCAAAAACTATTGAAATTTTTTAAAATTAGCAACAAAACCATATAAAAACAAAAAAATGAATTTTTGCTCTGTTGTTTTTATTGAAAAAACATTGAAAAAAAATTTTTTTTCATGCATTGATGTGGTTCATGCACTTCTCTGTTCAATATCCTACAAAATGAGTGTTCATTTTTGAAAATCGGTTCAATGGTTTTTTTTTATCGTGAAGACGGACTCTAAAAACGTGGTTTTGAGAAAACGCGCGACGCTGTAGTAACGAACACCTGGCATGACTATGCACGAGCAAATTCTAGAAATTATATCTCCGAAGATAATAGGAATTCGACTTTGAAACTTTGCAATTATGTTCTCAGATAATATATCTATCGATTAAAGCAATAAAAAAAATCGAATTTTTGAACCCATTTCATAGAGTGCCCCCCTTAAATGTTTAAGTGCGGATAACAGTATAATCATTCCACAAGCACATAAAGGTATGCCATATCGAAATCCGAGTCCTTTTGACCAAGTTATGGGCTTTTAAAGATGTGAAGAAGGCCCATTTCAGTACACTTTCGCAAAATTAAAATCAATGACATAAAAACGGTCATATTATGTACTTCCTTTAAAAATATATATATTTTGCAGATAACAACATAATCATTCCACATGTCCATAAAGGCATGCCATATCGCAATCCGAGTTAATTTGACTAAGTTATGGGCTTTTAAAGATGTAAAGAAGGCCCATTTCAGTATACCTTCGCAAAATTAAAATCAATGACATAAAAACGGTCATATTTCGTACCCCCTTTAAAGTTATATATTTTAATGCAGATAACAACATAATCATTCCACATGCCCAAAAAGGTATGCCATATCGAAATCCGAGTTCATTTGACCAAGATATGGGCTTTTAAAGTTGGAAAGAAGGCCCATTTCAGTAAACCTTCGCAAAATTAAAATCAATGACATAAAAACGATCATATTTTTTACTACCTTTAAAGCTATATATTTTAATGCAGATAACAACATAATCATTTCACAAGCCCATAAAGGTATGCCATATCGAAATCCGAGTTCATTTGACCAAGATATGGGCTTTTAAAGTTGGAAAGAAGGCCCATTTCCGTAAACTTTCGTAAAATTAAAATCAATGACATAAAAACGGTCATATTTTTTACTAACTTTAAAGTTATATATTTTAATGCAGATAACAACATTATCATTCCACTAGCCCACAAAGGTGTGCCATATCGAAATCCGAGTTCATTTGACCAAGTTATGCGCTTTTAATTTCAGGCTCATTTCAGTAAACCTTCGCAAAATTAAAATCAATGACATAAAATCGGTCATATTTTTAACTACCTTTAAAGTTAAATGTTTAAGTGCGGATAACAGTATAATCATTCCACAAGCACATAAAGGTATGCCAAATCGAAATCCGAGTCCCTTTGACCAAGTTATGGGCTTTTAAAGATGTAAAAAAGGCCCATTTCAGTAAACCTTCGCAAAATTAAAATCAATGACATAAAAACGGTCATATTTCGTACCCCCTTTAAAGTTATATATTTTAATGCATTTAACAACATAATCATTCCACATGCCCAAAAAGGTATGCCATATCGAAATCCGAGTTCATTTGACCAAGATATGGGCTTTTAAAGTTGGAAAGAAGGCCCATTTCCGTAAACTTTCGTAAAATTAAAATCAATGACATAAAAACGGTCATATTTTTTACTAACTTTAAAGTTATATATTTTAATGCAGATAACAACATTATCATTCCACTAGCCCACAAAGGTGTGCCATATCGAAATCCGAGTTCATTTGACCAAGTTATGCGCTTTTAATTTCAGGCTCATTTCAGTAAACCTTCGCAAAATTAAAATCAATGACATAAAATCGGTCATATTTTTAACTACCTTTAAAGTTAAATGTTTAAGTGCGGATAACAGTATAATCATTCCACAAGCACATAAAGGTATGCCAAATCGAAATCCGAGTCCCTTTGACCAAGTTATGGGCTTTTAAAGATGTAAAAAAGGCCCATTTCAGTAAACCTTCGCAAAATTAAAATCAATGACATAAAATCGGTCATATTTTTAACTACCTTTAAAGTTAAATGTTTAAGTGCGGATAACAGTATAATCATTCCACAAGCACATAAAGGTATGCCAAATCGAAATCCGAGTCCCTTTGACCAAGTTATGGGCTTTTAAAGATGTAAAAAAGGCCCATTTCAGTAAACCTTCGCAAAATTAAAATCAATGACATAAAATCGGTCATATTTTTAACTACCTTTAAAGTTAAATGTTTAAGTGCGGATAACAGTATAATCATTCCACAAGCACATAAAGGTATGCCATATCGAAATCCGAGTTCATTTGACCAAGTTATGGGCTTTTAAAGATGTAAAGAAGGCCCATTTCAGTAAACCTTCTCAAAATTAAAATCAATGACATAAAAACGGTCATATTTTGTACCTCCTTTAAAGTTATATATTTTAATGCAGATAACAACATCATCACTCCACATGCCCAAAAAGGTATGCCATATCGAAATCCGAGTTCATTTGACCAAGTTATGGGCTTTTAAAGATGGAAAGAAGGCCCAATTCAGTAAACTTTCGCAAAATTAAAATCAATGACATAAAAACGGTCATATTTTGTACTACCTTCAAAGTTATATATTTTAATGCAGATAACAACATTATCATTCCACAAGCCCACAAAGGTGTGTCATATCGAAATCCGAGTTCATTTGACCAAGTTATGGGCTTTTAAAGATGGTAAGAAGGCCCATTTCAGTAAGCTTTCGAAAAACTAAAATCAATGACATAAAAACGGTCATATTTTTTACTACCTTTAAAGTTATATATTTTAATGCTGATAGCAACATAATCATTCCACAAGACCATAAAGGTATGCCATATCGAAATCCGAGTTCATTTGACCAAGTTATGGGCTTGTAAGGGTGGAAAGAAGGCCCATTTCAGTAAACCTTCGCAAAACTAAAATCAACGACATAAAAACGGTCATATTTTTAACTACCTTTAAAGTTAAATGTTTAAGTGCGGATAACAGTATAATCATTCCACAAGCACATAATGGTATGCCATATCGAAATCAGTGTCCTCTTGACCAAGTTATGGGCTTTTAAAGATGTAAAGAAGGCCCATTTCAGTAAACCTTCGCAAAATTAAAATCAATGACATAAAAACGGTCATATCTTTTACTACCCTTAAAGTTTTATATTAATGCAGATAACAACATAATCATTCCACAAGCCCATAAAGGTATGCCATAACGAAATCCGAGTTCATTTGACCAAGTTATGGGCTTTTAAAGATGGTAAGAAGGCCCATTTCAGTAAACCTTCGCATAATTAAAATCAATGACATAAAAACGGTCATATTTTGTACTACCTTCAAAGTTATATATTTTAATGCAGATAACAACATTATCATTCCACAAGCCCACAAAGGTGTGCCATATCGAAATTCGAGTTCATTTGACCAAGTTATGGGCTTTTAAAGATGGTAAGAAGGCCCACTTCAGTAAGCTTTCGAAAAACTAAAATCAATGACATAAAAACGGTCATATTTTTTACTACCTTTGAAGTTATATATTTTAATGCAGATAGCAACATAATCATTCCACAAGACCATAAAGGTATGCCATATCGAAATCCGAGTTCATTTGACCAAGTTATGGGCTTTTAAAGATGGTAAGAAGGCCCATTTCAGTAAGCTTTCGCAAAACTAAAATTAATGACATAAAAACGGTCATAATTTGTACTACCTTTAAATTTATATATTTTAATACAGATAACAACATTATCATTCCACAAGCCCACAAAGGTGTGCCATATCGAAATCCGAGTTCATTTGACCATGTTATGGGCTTTTAATTTCAGGCTTATTTCAGTAAACCTTCGCAAAATTAAAATCAATGACATAAAAACGGTCATATTTTTATATACCTTTAAAGTTAAATGTTTAAGTGCGGATAACAGTATAATCATTCCACAAGCACATAAAGGTATGCCATATCGAAATCCGAGTCCTTTTGACCAAGTTATGGGCTTTTAAAGATGTAAGGAAGGCCCATTTCAGTAAACCTTCGCAAAATAAAAATCAGTGACATAAACACGGTCATATCTATTATTACCTTTAAAGTTATATATGTTAATGCAGATAACAACATAATCATTCCACAAGCCCATAAAGGTATGCCATAACGAAATCCGAGTTCATTTGACCAAGATATGGGCTTTTAAAGTTGGAAAGAAGGCCCATTTCCGTAAACTTTCGTAAAATTAAAATCAATGACATAAAAACGGTCATATTTTTTACTACCTTTGAAGTTATATATTTTAATGCAGATAGCAACATAATCATTCCACAAGACCATAAAGGTATGCCATATCGAAATCCGAGTTCATTTGACCAAGTTATGGGCTTGTAAGGATGGAAAGAAGGCCCATTTCAGTAAACCTTCGCAAAACTAAAATCAACGACATAAAAACGGTCATATTTTTAACTACCTTTAAAGTTAAATGTTTAAGTGCGGATAACAGTATAATCATTCCACAAGCACATAATGGTATGCCATATCGAAATCAGTGTCCTCTTGACCAAGTTATGGGCTTTTAAAGATGTAAAGAAGGCCCATTTCAGTAAACCTTCGCAAAATTAAAATCAATGACATAAAAACGGTCATATCTTTTACTACCCTTAAAGTTTTATATTAATGCAGATAACAACATAATCATTCCACAAGCCCATAAAGGTATGCCATATCGAAATCCGAGTCCTTTTGACCAAGTTATGGGCTTTTAAAGATGTAAAGAAGGGCCATTTCAGTAAACCTTCGCAAAATTAAAATCAATGACATAAAAACGGTCATATTTTGTACCTCCATTAAAGTTATATATTTTAATGCAGATAACAACATAATCATTCCACATGCCCAAAAAGGTATGCCATATCGAATTCCGAGTTCATTTGACCAAGATATGGGCTTTTAAAGTTGGAAAGAAGGCCCATTTCCGAAAACTTTCGTAAAATTAAAATCAATGACATAAAAACGGTCATAATTTTTACTACCTTTAAAGTTATATATTTTAATGCTAATAACAACATTATAATTCCGCAAGCCCACAAAGGTGTGCCATATCGAAATCCGATTTCATTTGACCAAGTTATGGGCTTTTAATTTCAGGCTCATTTCAGTAAACCTTCGCAAAATTAAAATCAATGACATAAAAACGGTCATATTTTTATCTACCTTTAAACTTAAATGTTTAAGTGCGGATAACATTATAATCATTCCACAAGCCCATAAAGGTATGCCATATCGAAATCCGAGTTCATTTGACCAAGCTTTGGGCTTTTAAAGTTGGAAAGAAGGCCCATTTCAGTAAACTTTCGTAAAATTAAAATCAATGACATAAAAACGGTCATATTTTTTACTAACTTTAAAGTTATATATTTTAATGCAGATAACAACATAATCATTCACAAGCCCATAAAGGTATGCCATATCGAAATCCGAGTTCATTTGACCAACTTATGGGCTTTTAAAGATGTAAAGAAGGCCCATTTCAGTAAACCTTCGCAAAATTAAAATCAATGACATAAAAACGGTCATATTTTGTACCTCCATTAAAGTTATATATTTTAATGCAGATAACAACATAATCATTCCACATGCCCAAAAAGGTATGCCATATCGAAATCCGAGTTCATTTGACCAAGATATGGGCTTTTAAAGTTGGAAAGAAGGCCCATTTCCGTAAACTTTCGTAAAATTAAAATCAATGACATAAAAACGGTCATAATTTTTACTACCTTTAAAGTTATATATTTTAATGCTAATAACAACATTATAATTCCACAAGCCCACAAAGGTGTGCCATATCGAAATCCGATTTCATTTGACCAAGTTATGGGCTTTTAATTTCAGGCTCATTTCAGTAAACCTTCGCAAAATTAAAATCAATGACATAAAAACGGTCATATTTTTATCTACCTTTAAACTTAAATGTTTAAGTGCGGATAACATTATAATCATTCCACAAGCCCATAAAGGTATGCCATATCGAAATCCGAGTTCATTTGACCAAGCTTTGGGCTTTTAAAGTTGGAAAAAAGGCCCATTTCAGTAAACTTTCGTAAAATTAAAATCAATGACATAAAAACGGTCATATTTTTTACTAACTTTAAAGTTATATATTTTAATGCAGATAACAACATAATCATTCCAGAAGCCCATAAAGGTATGCCATATCGAAATCCGAGTTCATTTGACCAAGCTATGGGCTTTTAAAGATGGAAAGAAGGCCCATTTCAGTAAACTTTCGTAAAATTAAAATCAATGACATAAAAACGGTCATATTTTTTACTAACTTTAAAGTTATATATTTTAATGCAGATAACAACATAATCATTCCACAAGCCCACAAAGGTGTGCCATATCGAAATCCTAGTTAATTTGACCAAGTTATGCGCTTTTAATTTCAGGCTCATTTCAGTAAACCTTCGCAAAATTAAATTCAATGACATAAAATCGGTCATATTTTTAAATATCGAAATCCGAGTTTTTTTCACCAAGTTATGGGCTTTTAAAGATGTAAAATAGGCCCATTTCAGTAAACCTTCGCAAAATTAAAATCAATGACATAAAAACGGTCATATTTTTTACTAACTTTAAAGTTATATATTTTAATGCAGATAACAACATAATCATTCACAAGCCCATAAAGGTATGCCATATCGAAATCCGAGTTCATTTGACCAAGCTAAGGGGCTTTTAAAGATGGAAAGAAGGCCCATTTCAGTAAACTTTCGTAAAATTAAAATCAATGACATAAAAACGATCATATTTTTTACTACCTTTAAAGTTATATATTTTAATGCAGATAACAACATTATCATTCCACTAGCCCACAAAGGAGTGCCATATCGAAATCCGAGTTCATTTGACCATGTTATGGGTTCTTAATTTCAGGCGCATTTCAGTAAACCTTCGCAAAATTAAAATCAATGACATAAAAACGGTCATATTTTTATCTACCTTTAAAGTTAAATGTTTAAGTGCGGATAACAGTATAATCATTCCACAAGCACATAAAGGTATACCATATCGAAATCCGAGTTAATTTGACCAAGTTATGGGCTTTTAAAGATGTAAAGAAGGCCCATTTCAGTAAGCCATCGCAAAATTAAAATCAATGACATAAAAGCGGTCATATTTTTTACTACCTTTAAAGTTATATATTTTAATGCAGATAACAACATTATCATTCCACAAGCCCTCAAAGGTGTGCCATATCGAAATCCGAGCTCATTTGACCAAGTTATGGACTTTTAATTTCAGGCTCATTTCAGTAAACCTTCGCAAAATTAAAATCAATGACATAAAAACGGTCATATTTTGTACCTCCATTAAAGTTATATATTTTAATGCAGATAACAACATAATCATTCCACATGCCCAAAAAGGTATGCCATATCGAAATCCGAGTTCATTTGACCAAGAAGGCCCATTTCAGTAAACTTTCGTAAAATTAAAATCAATGACATAAAAACGGTCATATTTTTTACTAACCTTAAAGTTTTAAATTTTAATGCAGATAACAACATAATCATTCCACAAGCCCATAAAGGTATGCCATATCGAAATCCGAGTTCATTTGACCAAGTTATGGGCTTGTAAGGATGAAAAGAAGGCCCATTTCAGTAAACCTTCGCAAAATTAAAATCAACGACATAAAAACGGTCATATTTTTAACTACCTTTAAAGTTAAATGTTTAAGTGCGGATAACAGTATAATCATTCTACAAGCACATAAAGGTATACCATATCGAAATCCGAGTCCTTTTGACCAAGTTATGGGCTTGTAAGGATGGAAAGAAGGCCCATTTCAGTAAACCTTTGCAAAATTAAAATCAATGACATAAAAGCGGTCATATTTTTATCTACCTTTAAAGTTAAATGTTTAAGTGCGGATAACAGTATAATCATTCCACAAGCCCATAAAGGTATGCCATATCGAAATCCGAGTTCATTTGACCAAGTTATGGGCTTGTAAGGATGGAAAGAAGGCCCATTTCAGTAAACCTTTGCAAAATTAAAATCAACGACATAAAAACGGTCATATTTTTAACTACCTTTAAAGTTAAATGTTTAAGTGCGGATAACAGTATAATCATACCACAAGCACATAATGGTATGCCATATCGAAATCCGAGTCCTCTTGACCAAGTTATGGGCTTTTAAAAATGTAAAGAAGGTCCATTTCAGTAAACCTTCGCAAAATTAAAATCAATGACATAAAAACGGTCATATCTTTTACTACCTTTAAAGTTATATATAATAATGCAAATAACAACATAATCATTCCACAAGCCCATAAAAGTATGCCATAACGAAATCCGAGTTAATTTGACCAAGTTATGGGCTTTTAAAGATGTAAAGAAGGCCCATTTCAGTAAGCCATCGCAAAATTAAAATCAATGACATAAAAGCGGTCATATTTTTTACTACCTTTAAAGTTATATATTTTAATGCAGATAACAACATTATCATTCCACAAGCCCTCAAAGGTGTGCCATATCGAAATCCGAGCTCATTTGACCAAGTTATGGACTTTTAATTTCAGGCTCATTTCAGTAAACCTTCGCAAAATTAAAATCAATGACATAAAAACGGTCATATTTTGTACCTCCATTAAAGTTATATATTTTAATGCAGATAACAACATAATCATTCCACATGCCCAAAAAGGTATGCCATATCGAAATCCGAGTTCATTTGACCAAGAAGGCCCATTTCAGTAAACTTTCGTAAAATTAAAATCAATGACATAAAAACGGTCATATTTTTTACTAACCTTAAAGTTTTAAATTTTAATGCAGATAACAACATAATCATTCCACAAGCCCATAAAGGTATGCCATATCGAAATCCGAGTTCATTTGACCAAGTTATGGGCTTTTAAAGATGGAAAGAAGGCCCATTTCAGTAAACTTTCGCAAAATTAAAATCAATGACATAAAAGCGGTCATATTTTTTACTACCTTTAAAGTTATATATTTTAATGCAGATAACAACATTATCATTCCACAAGCCCACAAAGGTGTGCCATATCGAAATCCGAGTTCATTTGACCGAGTTATGCGCTTTTAATTTCAGGCTCATTTCAGTAAACCTTCGCAAAATTAAAATCAATGACATAAAATCGGCCATATTTTTAACTACCTTTAAAGTTAAATGTTTAAGTGCGGATAACAGTATAATCATTCCACAAGCACATAAAGGTATGCCATATCGAAATCCGAGTCCCTTTGACCAAGTTATGGGCTTTTAAAGATGTAAAAAAGGCCCATTTCAGTAAACCTTCGCAAAATTAAAATCAATGACATAAAAACGGTCATATTTTACCTCCTTTAAAGTTATATATTTTAATGCAGATAGCAACATAACCATTCCACAAGCCCATAAAGGTATGCCGTATCGAAATCCGAGTTCATTTGACCAAGTTATGGGCTTTTAAAAATGTAAAAAAGGCCCATTTCAGTAAACCTTCGCAAAATTAAAATCAATGACATAAAAACAGTCATATTTTGTACCTCCTTTAAAGTTATATATTTTAATGCAGATAACAACATAATCATTCCACATGCCCAAAAAGGTATGCCATATCGAAGTCCGAGTTCATTTGACCAAGAAGGCCCATTTCAGTAAACTTTCGTAAAATTAAAATCAATGACATAAAAACGGTCATATTTTTTACTAACTTTAAAGTTTTAAATTTTAATGCAGATAACAACATAATCATTCCACAAGCCCATAAAGGTATGCCATATCGAAATCCGAGTTCATTTGACCAAGTTATGGGCTTTTAAAGATGGAAAGAAGGCCCATTTCAGTAAACTTTCGCAAAATTAAAATCAATGACATAAAAGCGGTCATATTTTTTACTACCTTTAAAGTTATATATTTTAATGCAGATAACAACATTATCATTCCAGAAGCCCATAAAGGTATGCCATATCGAAATCCGATTTCATTTGACCAAGTTATGGGCTTTTAATTTCAGGCTCATTTCAGTAAACCTTCGCAAAATTAAAATCAATGACATAAAAACGGTCATATTTTTATCTACCTTTAAACTTAAATGTTTAAGTGCGGATAACATTATAATCATTCCACAAGCCCATAAAGGTATGCCATATCGAAATCCGAGTTCATTTGACCAAGCTTTGGGCTTTTAAAGTTGGAAAGAAGGCCCATTTCAGTAAACTTTCGTAAAATTAAAATCAATGACATAAAAACGGTCATATTTTTTACTAACTTTAAAGTTATATATTTTAATGCAGATAACAACATAATCATTCCAGAAGCCCATAAAGGTATGCCATATCGAAATCCGAGTTCATTTGACCAAGCTATGGGCTTTTAAAGATGGAAAGAAGGCCCATTTCAGTAAACTTTCGTAAAATTAAAATCAATGACATAAAAACGGTCATATTTTTTACTAACTTTAAAGTTATATATTTTAATGCAGATAACAACATAATCATTCCACAAGCCCACAAAGGTGTGCCATATCGAAATCCTAGTTAATTTGACCAAGTTATGCGCTTTTAATTTCAGGCTCATTTCAGTAAACCTTCGAAAAATTAAATTCAATGACATAAAATCGGTCATATTTTTAAATATCGAAATCCGAGTTTTTTTCACCAAGTTATGGGCTTTTAAAGATGTAAAATAGGCCCATTTCAGTAAACCTTCGCAAAATTAAAATCAATGACATAAAAACGGTCATATTTTTTACTAACTTTAAAGTTATATATTTTAATGCAGATAACAACATAATCATTCCCAAGCCCATAAAGGTATGCCATATCGAAATCCGAGTTCATTTGACCAAGCTAAGGGGCTTTTAAAGATGGAAAGAAGGCCCATTTCAGTAAACTTTCGTAAAATTAAAATCAATGACATAAAAACGATCATATTTTTTACTACCTTTAAAGTTATATATTTTAATGCAGATAACAACATTATCATTCCACTAGCCCACAAAGGAGTGCCATATCGAAATCCGAGTTCATTTGACCATGTTATGGGTTCTTAATTTCAGGCGCATTTCAGTAAACCTTCGCAAAATTAAAATCAATGACATAAAAACGGTCATATTTTTATCTACCTTTAAAGTTAAATGTTTAAGTGCGGATAACAGTATAATCATTCCACAAGCACATAAAGGTATACCATATCGAAATCCGAGTTAATTTGACCAAGTTATGGGCTTTTAAAGATGTAAAGAAGGCCCATTTCAGTAAGCCATCGCAAAATTAAAATCAATGACATAAAAGCGGTCATATTTTTTACTACCTTTAAAGTTATATATTTTAATGCAGATAACAACATTATCATTCCACAAGCCCTCAAAGGTGTGCCATATCGAAATCCGAGGTCATTTGACCAAGTTATGGACTTTTAATTTCAGGCTCATTTCAGTAAACCTTCGCAAAATTAAAATCAATGACATAAAAACGGTCATATTTTGTACCTCCATTAAAGTTATATATTTTAATGCAGATAACAACATAATCATTCCACATGCCCAAAAAGGTATGCCATATCGAAATCCGAGTTCATTTGACCAAGAAGGCCCATTTCAGTAAACTTTCGTAAAATTAAAATCAATGACATAAAAACGGTCATATTTTTTACTAACCTTAAAGTTTTAAATTTTAATGCAGATAACAACATAATCATTCCACAAGCCCATAAAGGTATGCCATATCGAAATCCGAGTTCATTTGACCAAGTTATGGGCTTGTAAGGATGAAAAGAAGGCCCATTTCAGTAAACCTTCGCAAAATTAAAATCAACGACATAAAAACGGTCATATTTTTAACTACCTTTAAAGTTAAATGTTTAAGTGCGGATAACAGTATAATCATTCTACAAGCACATAAAGGTATACCATATCGAAATCCGAGTCCTTTTGACCAAGTTATGGGCTTGTAAGGATGGAAAGAAGGCCCATTTCAGTAAACCTTTGCAAAATTAAAATCAATGACATAAAAACGGTCATATTTTTATCTACCTTTAAAGTTAAATGTTTAAGTGCGGATAACAGTATAATCATTCCACAAGCCCATAAAGGTATGCCATATCGAAATCCGAGTTCATTTGACCAAGTTATGGGCTTGTAAGGATGGAAAGAAGGCCCATTTCAGTAAACCTTTGCAAAATTAAAATCAACGACATAAAAACGGTCATATTTTTAACTACCTTTAAAGTTAAATGTTTAAGTGCGGATAACAGTATAATCATACCACAAGCACATAATGCCACAAATTAAAATCAATGACATAAAAACGGTCATATTTTGTACCTCCATTAAAGTTATATATTTTAATGCAGATAACAACATAATCATTCCACATGCCCAAAAAGGTATGCCATATCGAAATCCGAGTTCATTTGACCAAGATATGGGCTTTTAAAGTTGGAAAGAAGGCCCATTTCCGTAAACTTTCGTAAAATTAAAATCAATGACATAAAAACGGTCATAATTTTTACTACCTTTAAAGTTATATATTTTAATGCTAATAACAACATTATAATTCCACAAGCCCACAAAGGTGTGCCATATCGAAATCCGATTTCATTTGACCAAGTTATGGGCTTTTAATTTCAGGCTCATTTCAGTAAACCTTCGCAAAATTAAAATCAATGACATAAAAACGGTCATATTTTTATCTACCTTTAAACTTAAATGTTTAAGTGCGGATAACATTATAATCATTCCACAAGCCCATAAAGGTATGCCATATCGAAATCCGAGTTCATTTGACCAAGCTTTGGGCTTTTAAAGTTGGAAAGAAGGCCCATTTCAGTAAACTTTCGTAAAATTAAAATCAATGACATAAAAACGGTCATATTTTTTACTAACTTTAAAGTTATATATTTTAATGCAGATAACAACATAATCATTCCACAAGCCCATAAAGGTATGCCATATCGAAATCCGAGTTCATTTGACCAAGCTATGGGCTTTTAAAGATGGAAAGAAGGCCCATTTCAGTAAACTTTCGTAAAATTAAAATCAATGACATAAAAACGGTCATATTTTTTACTAACTTTAAAGTTATATATTTTAATGCAGATAACAACATAATCATTCCACAAGCCCACAAAGGTGTGCCATATCGAAATCCTAGTTAATTTGACCAAGTTATGCGCTTTTAATTTCAGGCTCATTTCAGTAAACCTTCGCAAAATTAAATTCAATGACATAAAATCGGTCATATTTTTAAATATCGAAATACGAGTTTTTTTCACCAAGTTATGGGCTTTTAAAGATGTAAAATAGGCCCATTTCAGTAAACCTTCGCAAAATTAAAATCAATGACATAAAAACGGTCATATTTTTTACTAACTTTAAAGTTATATATTTTAATGCAGATAACAACATAATCATTCACAAGCCCATAAAGGTATGCCATATCGAAATCCGAGTTCATTTGACCAAGTTATGGGCTTTTAAAGATGGAAAGAAGGCCCATTTCAGTAAACTTTCGCAAAATTAAAATCAATGACATAAAAGCGGTCATATTTTTTACTACCTTTAAAGTTATATATTTTAATGCAGATAACAACATTATCATTCCACAAGCCCACAAAGGTGTGCCATATCGAAATCCGAGTTCATTTGACCGAGTTATGCGCTTTTAATTTCAGGCTCATTTCAGTAAACCTTCGCAAAATTAAAATCAATGACATAAAATCGGCCATATTTTTAACTACCTTTAAAGTTAAATGTTTAAGTGCGGATAACAGTATAATCATTCCACAAGCACATAAAGGTATGCCATATCGAAATCCGAGTCCCTTTGACCAAGTTATGGGCTTTTAAAGATGTAAAAAAGGCCCATTTCAGTAAACCTTCGCAAAATTAAAATCAATGACATAAAAACGGTCATATTTTACCTCCTTTAAAGTTATATATTTTAATGCAGATAGCAACATAACCATTCCACAAGCCCATAAAGGTATGCCGTATCGAAATCCGAGTTCATTTGACCAAGTTATGGGCTTTTAAAGATGTAAAAAAGGCCCATTTCAGTAAACCTTCGCAAAATTAAAATCAATGACATAAAAACAGTCATATTTTGTACCTCCTTTAAAGTTATATATTTTAATGCAGATAACAACATAATCATTCCACATGCCCAAAAAGGTATGCCATATCGAAGTCCGAGTTCATTTGACCAAGAAGGCCCATTTCAGTAAACTTTCGTAAAATTAAAATCAATGACATAAAAACGGTCATATTTTTTACTAACTTTAAAGTTTTAAATTTTAATGCAGATAACAACATAATCATTCCACAAGCCCATAAAGGTATGCCATATCGAAATCCGAGTTCATTTGACCAAGTTATGGGCTTTTAAAGATGGAAAGAAGGCCCATTTCAGTAAACTTTCGCAAAATTAAAATCAATGACATAAAAGCGGTCATATTTTTTACTACCTTTAAAGTTATATATTTTAATGCAGATAACAACATTATCATTCCACAAGCCCACAAAGGTGTGCCATATCGAAATCCGAGTTCATTTGACCAAGTTATGCGCTTTTAATTTCAGGCTCATTTCAGTAAACCTTCGCAAAATTAAAATCAATGACATAAAATCGGTCATATTTTTAACTACCTTTAAAGTTAAATGTTTAAGTGCGGATAACAGTATAATCATTCCACAAGCACATAAAGGTATGCCATATCGAAATCCGAGTCCCTTTGACCAAGTTATGGGCTTTTAAAGATGTAAAAAAGGCCCATTTCAGTAAACCTTCGCAAAATTAAAATCAATGACATAAAAACGGTCATATTTTTACCTCCTTTAAAGTTATATATTTTAATGCAGATAGCAACATAACCATTCCACAAGCCCATAAAGGTATGCCATATCGAAATCCGAGTTCATTTGACCAAGTTATGGGCTTTTAAAGATGTAAAGAAGGCCCATTTCAGTAAACCTTCGCAAAATTAAAATCAATGACATAAAAACAGTCATATTTTGTACCTCCTTTAAAGTTATATATTTTAATGCAGATAACAACATCATCATTCCACATGCCCAAAAAGGTATGCCATATCGAAATCCGAGTTCATTTGACCAAGTTATGGGCTTTTAAAGATGGAAAGAAGGCCCATTTCAGTACACTTTCGCAAAATTAAAATCAATGACATAAAATCGGTCATATTTTTAACTACCTTTAAAGTTAAATGTTTAAGTGCGGATAACAGTATAATCATTCCACAAGCACATAAAGGTATGCCATATCGAAGTCCGAGTCCTTTTGACCAATTTATGGGCTTTTAAAGATGTAAAGAAGGCCCATTTCAGTAAACCTTCGCAAAATTATAATCAATGACATAAAAACGGTCATATTTTTTACTAACTTTAAAGTTATACATTTTAATGCAGATAACAACATTATCATTCCACAAGCCCACAAAGGTGTGCCATATCGAAATCCGAGTTCATTTGACCATGTTATGGGCTTTTAATTTCAGGCTTATTTCAGTAAACCTTCGCAAAATTAAAATCAATGACATAAAAACGGTCATATTTTTATATACCTTTAAAGTTAAATGTTTAAGTGCGGATAACAGTATAATCATTCCACAAGCACATAAAGGTATGCCATATCGAAATCCGAGTCCTTTTGACCAAGTTATGGGCTTTTAAAGATGTAAGGAAGGCCCATTTCAGTAAACCTTCGCAAAATAAAAATCAATGACATAAACACGGTCATATCTATTATTACCTTTAATGTTATATATGTTAATGCAGATAACAACATAATCATTCCACAAGCCCATAAAGGTATGCCATAACGAAATCCGAGTTCATTTGACCAAGTTATGGGCTTTTAAAGATGTAAAGAAGGCCCTTTTCAGTAAACCTTCGCAAAATTAAAATCAATGACATAAAAACGGTCATATTTTGTACCTCCATTAAAGTTATATATTTTAATGCAGATAACAACATAATCATTCCACATGCCCAAAAAGGTATGCCATATCGAAATCCGAGTTCATTTGACCAAGATATGGGCTTTTAAAGTTGGAAAGAAGGCCCATTTCCGTAAACTTTCGTAAAATTAAAATCAATGACATAAAAACGGTCATAATTTTTACTACCTTTAAAGTTATATATTTTAATGCTAATAACAACATTATAATTCCACAAGCCCACAAAGGTGTGCCATATCGAAATCCGATTTCATTTGACCAAGTTATGGGCTTTTAATTTCAGGCTCATTTCAGTAAACCTTCGCAAAATTAAAATCAATGACATAAAAACGGTCATATTTTTATCTACCTTTAAACTTAAATGTTTAAGTGCGGATAACATTATAATCATTCCACAAGCCCATAAAGGTATGCCATATCGAAATCCGAGTTCATTTGACCAAGCTTTGGGCTTTTAAAGTTGGAAAGAAGGCCCATTTCAGTAAACTTTCGTAAAATTAAAATCAATGACATAAAAACGGTCATATTTTTTACTAACTTTAAAGTTATATATTTTAATGCAGATAACAACATAATCATTCCACAAGCCCATAAAGGTATGCCATATCGAAATCCGAGTTCATTTGACCAAGCTATGGGCTTTTAAAGATGGAAAGAAGGCCCATTTCAGTAAACTTTCGTAAAATTAAAATCAATGACATAAAAACGGTCATATTTTTTACTAACTTTAAAGTTATATATTTTAATGCAG
This sequence comes from Drosophila suzukii, assembly GCF_043229965.1. Classification (NCBI taxonomy): domain Eukaryota; kingdom Metazoa; phylum Arthropoda; class Insecta; order Diptera; family Drosophilidae; genus Drosophila; species Drosophila suzukii. The sequence continues at coordinate 47,459,592 of NC_092082.1, forward strand.
ATAACAACATAATCATTCCACAAGCCCACAAAGGTGTGCCATATCGAAATCCTAGTTAATTTGACCAAGTTATGCGCTTTTAATTTCAGGCTCATTTCAGTAAACCTTCGCAAAATTAAATTCAATGACATAAAATCGGTCATATTTTTAAATATCGAAATACGAGTTTTTTTCACCAAGTTATGGGCTTTTAAAGATGTAAAATAGGCCCATTTCAGTAAACCTTCGCAAAATTAAAATCAATGACATAAAAACGGTCATATTTTTTACTAACTTTAAAGTTATATATTTTAATGCAGATAACAACATAATCATTCACAAGCCCATAAAGGTATGCCATATCGAAATCCGAGTTCATTTGACCAAGCTAAGGGGCTTTTAAAGATGGAAAGAAGGCCCATTTCAGTAAACTTTCGTAAAATAAAAATCAATGACATAAAAACGATCATATTTTTTACTACCTTTAAAGTTATATATTTTAATGCAGATAACAACATTATCATTCCACTAGCCCACAAAGGAGTGCCATATCGAAATCCGAGTTCATTTGACCATGTTATGGGTTCTTAATTTCAGGCGCATTTCAGTAAACCTTCGCAAAATTAAAATCAATGACATAAAAACGGTCATATTTTTATCTACCTTTAAAGTTAAATGTTTAAGTGCGGATAACAGTATAATCATTCCACAAGCCCATAAAGGTATACCATATCGAAATCCGAGTCCTTTTGACCAAGTTATGGGCTTGTAAGGATGGAAAGAAGGCCCATTTCAGTAAACCTTTGCAAAATTAAAATCAACGACATAAAAACGGTCATATTTTTAACTACCTTTAAAGTTAAATGTTTAAGTGCGGATAACAGTATAATCATACCACAAGCACATAATGGTATGCCATATCGAAATCCGAGTCCTCTTGACCAAGTTATGGGCTTTTAAAAATGTAAAGAAGGCCCATTTCAGTAAACCTTTGCAAAATTAAAATCAACGACATAAAAACGGTCATATTTTTAACTACCTTTAAAGTTAAATGTTTAAGTGCGGATAACAGTATAATCATACCACAAGCACATAATGGTATGCCATATCGAAATCCGAGTCCTCTTGACCAAGTTATGGGCTTTTAAAAATGTAAAGAAGGCCCATTTCAGTAAACCTTCGCAAAATTAAAATCAATGACATAAAAACGGTCATATCTTTTACTACCTTTAAAGTTATATATAATAATGCAAATAACAACATAATCATTCCACAAGCCCATAAAAGTATGCCATAACGAAATCCGAGTTAATTTGACCAAGTTATGGGCTTTTAAAGATGTAAAGAAGGCCCATTTCAGTAAGCCATCGCAAAATTAAAATCAATGACATAAAAGCGGTCATATTTTTTACTACCTTTAAAGTTATATATTTTAATGCAGATAACAACATAATCATTCCACAAGCCCATAAAGGTATGCCATATCGAAATCCGAGTTCATTTGACCAAGCTATGGGCTTTTAAAGATGGAAAGAAGGCCCATTTCAGTAAACTTTCGTAAAATTAAAATCAATGACATAAAAACGGTCATATTTTTTACTAACTTTAAAGTTATATATTTTAATGCAGATAACAACATAATCATTCCACAAGCCCACAAAGGTGTGCCATATCGAAATCCTAGTTAATTTGACCAAGTTATGCGCTTTTAATTTCAGGCTCATTTCAGTAAACCTTCGCAAAATTAAATTCAATGACATAAAATCGGTCATATTTTTAAATATCGAAATACGACTTTTTTTTCACCAAGTTATGGGCTTTTAAAGATGTAAAATAGGCCCATTTCAGTAAACCTTCGCAAAATTAAAATCAATGACATAAAAACGGTCATATTTTTTACTAACTTTAAAGTTACATATTTTAATGCAGATAACAACATAATCATTCACAAGCCCATAAAGGTATGCCATATCGAAATCCGAGTTCATTTGACCAAGCTAAGGGGCTTTTAAAGATGGAAAGAAGGCCCATTTCAGTAAACTTTCGTAAAATAAAAATCAATGACATAAAAACGATCATATTTTTTACTACCTTTAAAGTTATATATTTTAATGCAGATAACAACATTATCATTCCACTAGCCCACAAAGGAGTGCCATATCGAAATCCGAGTTCATTTGACCATGTTATGGGTTCTTAATTTCAGGCGCATTTCAGTAAACCTTCGCAAAATTAAAATCAATGACATAAAAACGGTCATATTTTTATCTACCTTTAAAGTTAAATGTTTAAGTGCGGATAACAGTATAATCATTCCACAAGCCCATAAAGGTATACCATATCGAAATCCGAGTCCTTTTGACCAAGTTATGGTCTTGTAAGGATGGAAAGAAGGCCCATTTCAGTAAACCTTTGCAAAATTAAAATCAACGACATAAAAACGGTCATATTTTTAACTACCTTTAAAGTTTAATGTTTAAGTGCGGATAACAGTATAATCATTCCACAAGCACATAAAGGTATACCATATCGAAATCCGAGTTCATTTGACCAAGTTATGGGCTTGTAAGGATGGAAAGAAGGCCCATTTCAGTAAACCTTTGCAAAATTAAAATCAACGACATAAAAACGGTCATTTTTAACTACCTTTAAAGTTAAATGTTTAAGTGCGGATAACAGTATAATCATACCACAAGCACATAATGGTATGCCATATCGAAATCCGAGTCCTCTTGACCAAGTTATGGGCTTTTAAAAATGTAAAGAAGGCCCATTTCAGTAAACCTTTGCAAAATTAAAATCAACGACATAAAAACGGTCATATTTTTAACTACCTTTAAAGTTAAATGTTTAAGTGCGGATAACAGTATAATCATACCACAAGCACATAATGGTATGCCATATCGAAATCCGAGTCCTCTTGACCAAGTTATGGGCTTTTAAAAATGTAAAGAAGGCCCATTTCAGTAAACCTTCGCAAAATTAAAATCAATGACATAAAAACGGTCATATCTTTTACTACCTTTAAAGTTATATATAATAATGCAAATAACAACATAATCATTCCACAAGCCCATAAAAGTATGCCATAACGAATCCGAGTTAATTTGACCAAGTTATGGGCTTTTAAAGATGTAAAGAAGGCCCATTTCAGTAAGCCATCGCAAAATTAAAATCAATGACATAAAAGCGGTCATATTTTTTACTACCTTTAAAGTTATATATTTTAATGCAGATAACAACATTATCATTCCACAAGCCCTCAAAGGTGTGCCATATCGAAATCCGAGCTCATTTGACCAAGTTATGGACTTTTAATTTCAGGCTCATTTCAGTAAACCTTCGCAAAATTAAAATCAATGACATAAAAACGGTCATATTTTGTACCTCCATTAAAGTTATATATTTTAATGCAGATAACAACATAATCATTCCACATGCCCAAAAAGGTATGCCATATCGAAATCCGAGTTCATTTGACCAAGAAGGCCCATTTCAGTAAACTTTCGTAAAATTAAAATCAATGACATAAAAACGGTCATATTTTTTACTAACCTTAAAGTTTTAAATTTTAATGCAGATAACAACATAATCATTCCACAAGCCCATAAAGGTATGCCATATCGAAATCCGAGTTCATTTGACCAAGTTATGGGCTTTTGAAGATGGAAAGAAGGCCCATTTCAGTAAACTTTCGCAAAATTAAAATCAATGACATAAAAGCGGTCATATTTTTTACAACCTTTAAAGTTATATATTTTAATGCAGATAACAACATTATCATTCCACAAGCCCACAAAGGTGTGCCATATCGAAATCCGAGTTCATTTGACCAAGCTATGCGCTTTTAATTTCAGGCTCATTTCAGTAAACCTTCGCAAAATTAAAATCAATGACATAAAATCGGTCATATTTTTAACTACCTTTAAAGTTAAATGTTTAAGTGCGGATAACAGTATAATCATTCCACAAGCACATAAAGGTATGCCATATCGAAATCCGAGTCCCTTTGACCAAGTTATGGGCTTTTAAAGATGTAAAAAAGGCCCATTTCAGTAAACCTTCGCAAAATTAAAATCAATGACATAAAAACGGTCATATTTTACCTCCTTTAAAGTTATATATTTTAATGCAGATAGCAACATAACCATTCCACAAGCCCATAAAGGTATGCCATATCGAAATCCGAGTTAATTTGACCAAGTTATGGGCTTTTAAAGATGGAAAGAAGGCCCATTTCAGTACACTTTCGCAAAATTAAAATCAATGACATAAAAGCGGTCATATTTTTTACTACCTTTAAAGTTATATATTTTAATGCAGATAACAACATTATCATTCCACAAGCCCACAAAGGTGTGCCATATCGAAATCCGAGCTCATTTGACCAAGTTATGGACTTTTAATTTCAGGCTCATTTCAGTAAACCTGCGCAAAATTAAAATCAATGACATAAAAACGGTCATATTTTGTACCTCCATTAAAGTTATATATTTTAATGCAGATAACAACATAATCATTCCACATGCCCAAAAAGGTATGCCATATCGAAATCCGAGTTCATTTGACCAAGAAGGCCCATTTCAGTAAACTTTCGTAAAATTAAAATCAATGACATAAAAACGGTCATATTTTTTACTAACTTTAAAGTTTTAAATTTTAATGCAGATAACAACATAATCATTCCACAAGCCCATAAAGGTATGCCATATCGAAATCCGAGTTCATTTGACCAAGTTATGGGCTTTTAAAGATGGAAAGAAGGCCCATTTCAGTAAACTTTCGCAAAATTAAAATCAAGGACATAAAAGCGGTCATATTTTTTACTACCTTTAAAGTTATATATTTTAATGCAGATAACAACATTATCATTCCACAAGCCCACAAAGGTGTGCCATATCGAAATCCGAGTTCATTTGACCAAGTTATGCGCTTTTAATTTCAGGCTCATTTCAGTAAACCTTCGCAAAATTAAAATCAATGACATAAAATCGGTCATATTTTTAACTACCTTTAAAGTTAAATGTTTAAGTGCGGATAACAGTATAATCATTCCACAAGCACATAAAGGTATGCCATATCGAAATCCGAGTCCCTTTGACCAAGTTATGGGCTTTTAAAGATGTAAAAAAGGCCCATTTCAGTAAACCTTCGCAAAATTAAAATCAATGACATAAAAACGGTCATATTTTTACCTCCTTTAAAGTTATATATTTTAATGCAGATAGCAACATAACCATTCCACAAGCCCATAAAGGTATGCCATATCGAAATCCGAGTTCATTTGACCAAGTTATGGGCTTTTAAAGATGTAAAGAAGGCCCATTTCAGTAAACCTTCGCAAAATTAAAATCAATGACATAAAAACAGTCATATTTTGTACCTCCTTTAAAGTTATATATTTTAATGCAGATAACAACATCATCATTCCACATGCCCAAAAAGGTATGCCATATCGAAATCCGAGTTCATTTGACCAAGTTATGGGCTTTTAAAGATGGAAAGAAGGCCCATTTCAGTACACTTTCGCAAAATTAAAATCAATGACATAAAATCGGTCATATTTTTAACTACCTTTAAAGTTAAATGTTTAAGTGCGGATAACAGTATAATCATTCCACAAGCACATAAAGGTATGCCATATCGAAGTCCGAGTCCTTTTGACCAATTTATGGGCTTTTAAAGATGTAAAGAAGGCCCATTTCAGTAAACCTTCGCAAAATTATAATCAATGACATAAAAACGGTCATATATTTTACTAACTTTAAAGTTATACATTTTAATGCAGATAACAACATTATCATTCCACAAGCCCACAAAGGTGTGCCATATCGAAATCCGAGTTCATTTGACCAAGTTATGCGCTTTTAATTTCAGGCTCATTTCAGTAAACCTTCGCAAAATTAAAATCAATGACATAAAATCGGTCATATTTTTAACTACCTTTAAAGTTAAATGTTTAAGTGCGGATAACAGTATAATCATTCCACAAGCACATAAAGGTATGCCATATCGAAGTCCGAGTCCTTTTGACCAATTTATGGGCTTTTAAAGATGTAAAGAAGGCCCATTTCAGTAAACCTTCGCAAAATTAAAATCAATGACATAAAAACGGTCATATTTTTTACTAACTTTAAAGTTATACATTTTAATGCCGATAACAACATAATCATTCCACAAGCCCACAGAGGTGTGCCATATCGAAATCCGAGTTCAATTGACCAAGATATGGGCTTTTAAAGATGGTAAGGAGGCCCATTTCAGTAAGCTTTCGAAAAACTAAAATCAATGACATAAAAACGGCCATATTTTTTACTACCTTTAAAGCTATATATTTTAATACAGATAAAAACATTATCATTCCACATGCCCAAAAACGTATGCCATATCGAAATCCGAGTTCATTTGACCAAGTTATGGGCTTTTAAAGATGGAAAGAAGGCCCATTTCAGTACACTTTCGCAAAATTAAAATCAATGACATAAAAGCGGTCATATTTTTTACTACCTTTAAAGTTATATATTTTAATGCAGATAACAACATTATCATTCCACAAGCCCACAAAGGTGTGCCATATCGAAATCCGAGTTCATTTGACCGAGTTATGCGCTTTTAATTTCAGGCTCATTTCAATAAACCTTCGCAAAATTAAAATCAATGACATAAAATCGGTCATATTTTTAACTACCTTTAAAGTTAAATGTTTAAGTGCGGATAACAGTATAATCATTCCACAAGCACATAAAGGTATGCCATATCGAAGTCCGAGTCCTTTTGACCAATTTATGGGCTTTTAAAGATGTAAAGAAGGCCCATTTCAGTAAACCTTCGCAAAATTGAAATCAATGACATAAAAACGGTAATATTTTTACCTCCTTTAAAGTTATATATTTTAATGCAGATAGCAACATAACCATTCCACAAGCCCATAAAGGTATGCCATATCGAAATCCGAGTTCATTTGACCAAGTTATGGGCTTTTAAAGATGTAAAAAAGGCCCATTTCAGTAAACCTTCGCAAAATTAAAATCAATGACATAAAAACGGTCATATTTTACCTCCTTTAAAGTTATATATTTTAATGCAGATAGCAACATAACCATTCCACAAGCCCATAAAGGTATGCCATATCGAAATCCGAGTTAATTTGACCAAGTTATGGGCTTTTAAAGATGGAAAGAAGGCCCATTTCAGTACACTTTCGCAAAATTAAAATCAATGACATAAAAGCGGTCATATTTTTTACTACCTTTAAAGTTATATATTTTAATGCAGATAACAACATTATCATTCCACAAGCCCACAAAGGTGTGCCATATCGAAATCCGAGCTCATTTGACCAAGTTATGGACTTTTAATTTCAGGCTCATTTCAGTAAACCTGCGCAAAATTAAAATCAATGACATAAAAACGGTCATATTTTGTACCTCCATTAAAGTTATATATTTTAATGCAGATAACAACATAATCATTCCACATGCCCAAAAAGGTATGCCATATCGAAATCCGAGTTCATTTGACCAAGAAGGCCCATTTCAGTAAACTTTCGTAAAATTAAAATCAATGACATAAAAACGGTCATATTTTTTACTAACTTTAAAGTTTTAAATTTTAATGCAGATAACAACATAATCATTCCACAAGCCCATAAAGGTATGCCATATCGAAATCCGAGTTCATTTGACCAAGTTATGGGCTTTTAAAGATGGAAAGAAGGCCCATTTCAGTAAACTTTCGCAAAATTAAAATCAAGGACATAAAAGCGGTCATATTTTTTACTACCTTTAAAGTTATATATTTTAATGCAGATAACAACATTATCATTCCACAAGCCCACAAAGGTGTGCCATATCGAAATCCGAGTTCATTTGACCAAGTTATGCGCTTTTAATTTCAGGCTCATTTCAGTAAACCTTCGCAAAATTAAAATCAATGACATAAAATCGGTCATATTTTTAACTACCTTTAAAGTTAAATGTTTAAGTGCGGATAACAGTATAATCATTCCACAAGCACATAAAGGTATGCCATATCGAAATCCGAGTCCCTTTGACCAAGTTATGGGCTTTTAAAGATGTAAAAAAGGCCCATTTCAGTAAACCTTCGCAAAATTAAAATCAATGACATAAAAACGGTCATATTTTTACCTCCTTTAAAGTTATATATTTTAATGCAGATAGCAACATAACCATTCCACAAGCCCATAAAGGTATGCCATATCGAAATCCGAGTTCATTTGACCAAGTTATGGGCTTTTAAAGATGTAAAGAAGGCCCATTTCAGTAAACCTTCGCAAAATTAAAATCAATGACATAAAAACAGTCATATTTTGTACCTCCTTTAAAGTTATATATTTTAATGCAGATAACAACATCATCATTCCACATGCCCAAAAACGTATGCCATATCGAAATCCGAGTTCATTTGACCAAGTTATGGGCTTTTAAAGATGGAAAGAAGGCCCATTTCAGTACACTTTCGCAAAATTAAAATCAATGACATAAAAGCGGTCATATTTTTTACTACCTTTAAAGTTATATATTTTAATGCAGATAACAACATTATCATTCCACAAGCCCACAAAGGTGTGCCATATCGAAATCCGAGTTCATTTGACCGAGTTATGCGCTTTTAATTTCAGGCTCATTTCAATAAACCTTCGCAAAATTAAAATCAATGACATAAAATCGGTCATATTTTTAACTACCTTTAAAGTTAAATGTTTAAGTGCGGATAACAGTATAATCATTCCACTAGCACATAAAGGTATGCCATATCGAAGTCCGAGTCCTTTTGACCAATTTATGGGCTTTTAAAGATGTAAAGAAGGCCCATTTCAGTAAACCTTCGCAAAATTGAAATCAATGACATAAAAACGGTAATATTTTTACCTCCTTTAAAGTTATATATTTTAATGCAGATAGCAACATAACCATTCCACAAGCCCATAAAGGTATGCCATATCGAAATCCGAGTTCATTTGACCAAGTTATGGGCTTTTAAAGATGTAAAAAAGGCCCATTTCAGTAAACCTTCGCAAAATTAAAATCAATGACATAAAAACAGTCATATTTTGTACCTCCTTTAAAGTTATATATTTTAATGCAGATAACAACATAATCATTCCACAAGCCCACAAAGGTGTGCCATATCGAGATCCGAGTTCATTTGACCAAGATATGGGCTTTTAAAGATGGTAAGAAGGCCCATTTCAGTAAGCTTTCGAAAAACTAAAATCAATGACATAAAAACGGCCATATTTTTTACTACCTTTAAAGTTATATATTTTAATACAGATAAAAACATTATCATTCCACAAGCCCACAAAGGTGTGCCATATCGAAATCGGAGTTCATTTGACCATGTTATGGGTTTTTAATTTCAGGCGCATTTCAGTAAACCTTCGGAAAATTAAAATCAAAGACATAAAAACGGTCATATTTTTATCTACCTTTTAAGTTAAATGTTTAAGTGCGGATAACAGTATAATCATTCCACAAGCACATAAAGGTATGCCATATCGAAATCCGATTCCTTTTGACCAAGTTATGGGCTTTTAAAGATGTAAAGAAGGCCCATTTCAGTAAACCTACGCAAAATTAAAATCAATGACATAAAAACGGTCGTATTTTTTACTACCTTTAAAGTTATATATTTTAATGCAGATGGCAACATAATCATTCCACAAGACCATAAAGGTGTGCCATATCGAAATCCGAGTTCATTTGACCAAGTTATGGACTTTTAATTTCAGGCTCATTTCAGTAAACCTTCGCAAAATTAAATCAATGACATAAAAACGGTCATATTTTGTACCTCCATTAAAGTTATATATTTCATGCCCAAAAAGGTATGCCATGTCGAAATCCGAGTTCATTTGACCAAGAAGGCCCATTTCAGTAAACTTTCGTAAAATTAAAATCAATGACATAAAAACGGTCATATTTTTTACTAACTT